>NW_024070190.1:19013376-19135150 GCF_014754425.2 Oryx dammah | reverse complement strand
TGTGTGTGTGTGTGTGTGTGTGTGTGTGTGTGTGTGTGTGTGTGTGTTGTCATGTTCAGGACATTTCTACTTATTGGCACTTTTGTAAAGTGTTATTTTGGTTTTTAATCAGAAAAGGATATTGAATTTTCTCCAATGCATTTTCAGACCCTATGGAGATGAACATATAGAATTCTTCTTAAATCTCATTTCCTTCATTTTCCTCCCAAAACAGAGACTTCACTTATCACCCTGGTTAAAACAAAACATCCCTCACTCTCCACCTCAACCCCCTTCCTCTGTTTACTAATATCTGTAGCACTTAGAGGCTAGTATAGTAATGCTCAAAATTCTCCAAGCCAGGCTTCAGCAATACGTGAATGGTGAACTTCCAGATGTTCAAGCTGGTTTTAGAAAAGGCAGAGGAACCAGACATCAAATTGCCAACATCTGCCGGATCATCAAAAAAGCAAGAGAGTTCCAGAAAAACATCTATTTCTTCTTTATTGACTATGCCAAAGCCTTTGACTGTGTGGATCACAATAAACTGTGGACAATTCTGAAAGAGATGGGAATACCAGACCACCTGACCTGCCTCTTGAGAAACCTATATGCAGGTCAGGAAGCAACAGTTAGAACTGGACATGGAGCAACAGAGTGGTTCCAAATAGGAAAAGGAGTCTGTCAAGGCTGTATATTGTCACCCTGCTTATTTAACTTATATGCAGAGTACATCATGAGAAACACTGGGCTGGAAGAAGCAGAAGCTGGAATCAAGACTGCCAAGAGAAATATCAATAACCTCAGATATGCAGATGACACCACCCTTATGGCAGAAAGTGAACAAGAACTAAAGAGCCTCTTGATGAAAGTGAAAGAGAAGAGTGAAAAAATTGGCTTAAAGCTCAACATTCAGAAAACTAAGATCATGGCATCTGGTCCCATCATTTCATGGCAAATAGATGGGGAAACAGTGGAAACGTGTCAGACTTTATTTTGGGGGCTCCAAAATCTCTGCAGATGGTGATTGCAGCCATGAAATTAAAAGACGCTTACTCCTTGGAAGGAAAGTTATGACCAACCTAGATAGCATATTAAAAAGCAGAGATATTACTTCGCCAACAAAGGTCCATCTAGTCAAGACTATGGTTTTTCCTGTGGTAATGTATGGATGTCAGAGTTGGACTGTGAAGAAAGCTGAGCGCCCAAGAATTGATGCTTTTGAACTGTGGTGCTGGGGAAGACTCTTGAGAGCCTCTTGGATTGCAAGGAGATCCAACCAGTCCATCCTAAAGGAGACCAGTCCTGAGTGTGCATTGGAAGGATTGATGCTGAAGCTGAAACTCCAATACTTTGGCCACCTCATGAGAAGAGTTAACTCACTGGAAAAGACTCTGATGCTGGGAGGGATTGGGGGCAGGAGGAGAAGGGGATGACAGAGGATGAGATGGCTGGATGGCATCACCCTACTCGATGGACTTGAGCTTGGGTGAACTCCGGGAGTTGGTGATGGACAGGGAGGCCTGGCGTGCTGCGATTCATGGGGTTGCAGAGTCAGACATGACTGAGCGACTGAACTGATAGCACTTAGAACCAGACACTGGCTGCCTGACTCACAGGCTTCTTATTCCGTTTGTGCAGTTGTAACAAATACCACAGACTGGGTGGCACACAAACAACAGAAATTCCTTTCTCACAGTTGTAGGTGCTGGGAGTCCAAGATCAGGTGTGGCGGTCCCCGTCTGGTGAGGCCCACTTTCTGGTTCACGGGTTCATGCTTCTGGAGTGTCCTCCCCTGTCAGAAGGGACAAGAGGGTCTCAGGCCTCTTTTACAAGGACACTCATCCCTTCATGACGCCTCTGCCTTCTGACCCAACCGCCTCCCACAGGCCCACCTCCTAATACCATCACCGCAGGGGTTAAGATGTCAGCGTAGGAATCTGGGGCACATAAATATTCAGTCCACAGCACAGGCCTAGTGATTATCCCCTCAGAGGAGTCTCTTCCTCCTCACCCAGAACCTGGATGACAGTTTCCTCAATGAGTGGAATGTTTTCTACTCAACTTTCTATTAGGGGCACAACTCACCAGTAGACTTGGCTTTATATGTGTGTGTTAGGGGAGGCGGTGTCTCTCCCCACCCCTTCCTGATCTTTGCCTCCTCTTCCATCAGAAAGCAGTGAAGCTCACTCACTCACTTCAATCCATGGACCAGCGGCAGGACCCCACCCTGGCAGCTGGGTCACAAACTTGCACCTGGTTTTCTCTTCCCCTCTTCACTCCCAGAGCCTTTTCCACTCTCTCCTCTGAGTTTGGCCAGGCCATCACACAGCTGGGTGTTTGTAACAAGGGTGGTTAGACTGCCTGGTCTCCATCCTGCAGGGACCAGGAGCTGTTGCCTCCCAGCAGTTACAATCTCCCTTGCTAGCAATTGCAGCAGTAGACCTTGAGCAAACAGGACTCTTGTGGTTTTTAATGTATTTTTGAAATGCTTTCTGTACACACACACACACACGAATTCTGGTTTTCCATTGTTTTCTTTTAAAATATTCTATTTAAAACAAAATAAATTATGGAAAGATGGCAGTGTTCGTGGAAGTATAGCTTTTGTTGTCCAGAATCCCCTCATAAACACAGATGGATCGATATGATATTAAATCCAAAACCCATAGGCAGTATTCACAAGACTAGATGACAAGGTATTCCCCTGTGACCACAAAATACAAGTGGGTCATTTAGTTCCTGCGCAGCCGTGACCCTGCCCAGCATCACCGTGAGTGTGGGGCAAGGAGAAAAAAGCGTGAGCGGACCCCGGAGAGCCCTGCGCATGCTCAGTACAAGAGTGGCGGGAGCCTGCGCTGCGTTCTTCCTCGGACAGCCGGAGGCATGCGCTGCGCAGGAACTAAATGACCCACAGCAGAGCCTAGATCTTGTGCAGTGCGGGAGTCTGGCCAGGACCTGCTGCTGAGCAGGAGGAGGACTCGGCCAACTCCACACTGAATGAAACAGAGTCTAAGGTAAGGCATGAAAAGTCTGAATTTTCACATTGCATGCTAAGTTGCTTCAATCGTGTCCAACTCTGCAACCCCTTGGACCATAGCCTTCCAGGGTTCTCTGTCCTTGGGATTCTCCAGGCAAGAATACTGGAGTGGGTTGCCTTGCGCTTCTCCAGGGGATCTTCCCAACACAGGGATCAAACCCGTGTCTCTTAGTCTCCTGCATTGGCAGGCAGGCTCTTTACCACTGGTACTACCTGGGAAGCCGGGTGCCAGAAATCCATTGGGACTGGGTTCCCACAAGGGACATCAGCTATAAGAAGTGGAATCAAAATTAAATAGGATAGGAGCAGTAAAGATAAAGCACAGCAAAGCTCCTACTGAAGGGCTAGAAGCAGGAGAGACAGGAAAGGCACTGGCAGCCTGCACAGAATTTTAGGGACTCCAAACAACTCAGATATCAAGATAAATGAGATTTTAATGTAACAAATTTAAAAAAAAATTAATGCTCAAAATCCTTGATAAGTAACATATCAAACTTTTAGATAAAGGCAGGGTTAGTAACAGTCTGAGGCTGAACCATCCTGGAGCCTTGAGGCAAAAAGAGAAATCTGTAATACCGATCCCTGTCTTTACTACAGAAGAGTGTCCCAGAGCCCTCCTTGAGGAATCTAGGAAAGAACCAGCTTCAGAAACCAAAGTAACTAAAGAGACAGGGTGCAGTAAACATATAGGTATTTGTAAAATTTAGATTAAATGAGAGTAAAGAGATTATACTATGTAACTGATAAGATTCGGGTCCTTGGACTTGTTCATCAACAGAAATTGATACGGTGCCACAGGAGGAATGCAGAGGAGGCTTTATTGGGATTTTAGTTTGCTGCAGCATGAGGGAGTGAATACAAGGCACAGGCTCCCTTGCTCACTCTCTCTCAGGAGGGCAGGCCAGGCTCTCTAAATGAGGTTAGGGTGGGGAGGATTGTTGGCTCAGGGGGTCCGTGCACCGCCTTGGTGGTGCTGTGCGCAGGGATCATGTGCAGTTCCCTGCTTCTGCTCCTAACACCTCAGAAGTGGCAGGTGGTCTGGGCCTTTTGTATCTTATTGTTCCTAACTGCATGTGAATGCAGCTATTTTCAGTCCCTTAGACGTTGTTTTTTTTGGTATTGTGTTGCTCCAGAAGATGTTTGTCCTGGTGCAAGTGCTTAGGCTGAGGGTCCAGGTCCCAGCATTTCATGTGGCTTCATGTTCAGAGAATGTAAACACGGCACAAAGGAAAAATGAGGGAGAGGGAGGGAAGAATTGAAGTAGCAGGCAAAAAGTGCTCAGTTCTCAGAAGCCACAACTAGTTCTGATCTATTTTCCCTAGGATATCACAATGGGTTTTTTCAGGTAAGTTGACTTCTAACATTAGTCAGATGTACAACATAATATTTTGTTATTTGCATATATTGTGAAATAATCACCACAGTAAGTCTAGATGAGATTTGTCACCATGCATGGGTATGAAAACTTTTCTCTTGTGAGAACTTTCAAGGTCTCTTAGCAACTTTCAAATATACACGATAGTATTATTGACTATAGTCACCATACTGCATCTTACATCTCCATGATTTATTTAGATTAAAACTATGTTAGTACCTTTTTGAAGTGAAGTCACTCATTCGTGTCCGACTCTGCGACCCCATGGACTGTAGCCTACCAGGCTCTTCCCTCCATGGGATTCTCCAGGCAAGAGTACTGGAGTGGGGTGCCATTTCCTTCTCCAGGGGATCTTCCCCACCCAGGGATCGAACCAGGGTCTTCCACATTCCAGGCAGACGCTTTAACCTCTGAGCCCCAGGGAAGTACCTTTTTACCTCACTCATTTTGCCATTTCACCTCCTGCCTCTGGCAACTCCAATCTGTTCTCTGTATCTGTGACCTTGGTTTTTATTGTTGTTGGGTTTTTTTTTTTTTTTTTGGAGGGGGCAGGGATATTGTTTTAAGATTTCACATACAAGTGAGATCACGCAGTATTCACCCTTCTCTGAGTTATTTCACTTAGCATAATGTCCTCAAGGTCCTTCCACGTCATCACATGGTGTGATTTCATTCTTTCATTTGGCTGAGTAATATTTGATTGTATACCTATATCAAAGTTTCTTTATCCATTCATCTCTCATCGGACACTTGGATTGGTTCCATAGCTTGGCTATCGCAGAAAATGCTGCAGTGAGCATAGGGGTGCATATATCTTCTCTAAGTTACTGGTTCCCTTTTCTTCAGATAAATACCAGAAGTAGAACTGCTATGTCTTGTGGCAGTTCTATGTTTAATTTCCTGGGTAAACTCCATACTGGTTTCCATGGTGACTGCACCAATCTACATCCCCATAAACAGTGCACAGGGTTCCTTTGCCTCAACATTCTTTCCAACACTTGTGATTTGTTATCCTTTTTGATGATAACCTTTCTGACAGGTGTGAATCGGTATCTCATTATGGTTTTGATTAGCATTTCCCAGATGATTAGTGATGTTGAGCATGCTTTCATGTACCTATTGACCATATGGATATCTTCTTCATAAAAATGTTTATTCAGACCCTTTGCCCATTTTTTAATCAGAGTATTCATTTGTTTGTATGCTATTGAGTTGTATGAGTTCTTTATATATTTTGTATATTAACCACTTATCAGATACATGATTTGCAAATATTTTCTCTCATTCCAAGGGGGCCTTTTCGTATATTGATTGTCTCCTTTGCTATGCAGGAGCTTTTTAGTTTTATATAGTCACACTTGTTTATTTCTGCTTTTGTTTCCTTTCATTTTGGAGTAAGACCCAAAAAATCATCAACAAGACTGAGGTCAAGGGGCTTACTATCTGTTTTTTTTTTTTTTTTCCAGGCGTTTTATAGTTTTAGGTCTTACATGCAAGACTTTAATCCATTTTGAGTTAACTCTTGTGTATGGTGTAATACAGTGGTCCAGCTTCATTCTTTCACATGTGGATGTCCAGTTTCCCCATTACCATTTACTAAAGGTACTGTCCTTTCCCCATTCTGTATTGTTTACTATTTGTCATAAATTAACTGACCATATATGCATGAATTTATGTATAGTCTCTCTGTTCTGTTCCATTCACCAGTGTGTTTGTTTATATGACAATATCATACTGTTTTGATATTTGCAGTTTTGTAATATAGTTTGAAATTAGGAAATACCTCCCTATTTATCCTTCTTGCTCAAGATTGCTTTGGCTATTGAGTGTCTTTTGTGTTTCCATACCAATTTTAGGATTGATTGTTCTATTTCTGTGAAAAATGCCATTGGAATTTTGATAAGGATTGCATTCAGTCTGTAAATTGCTTTGGGTAGCTTGGATATTTTACCTAATTTTTCCAGTTCATGAGGATGGAATATCTTCCCAATTAGTCCTGTCTTCAATTTCTTTCATCAGTGTTGGCTTTATTTATTTTTGGTTGTATAGTTTTACTTATTTTTTAATTGAAGGATAATTGCTTTACAGAATTTTGTTGTTTTCTGTCAAACCTCAACATGAATCAGCTATAGGTATACATATATCCCCTCCCTTTTGAACCTCCCTCCCATCTCACCCCTCTGGTTTGATACAGAGCCCCTGTTTGAGTTTCCTGAGACATAGAGGAAATCATCAGTGTTTTTAATGGTATTATAGATATTGTTAATCTGAACTTACGTGTGCATCAGTTGAGATTAAAAAAATGACTGATTGGGTATTCTAATTCAGTTATTTCCTGTGTCCCTGAGAACACAGTGTGGAAGATTTCCAGTGTGGAAGAAAGGAGATATAGATGTCACAGAAGAGATCAAGTAAAAATCTTACAGTTCTCAATTTGAATTGGATGTACCTTTATAAACTATTAGAATATTTTATCCCATATGTAATATCTAGCTCTTCCCATTGAAAAGACCTAGAAACAATGGCCAAATTAGAAACAAGGAGCATCCCTAACATTTCAGTGTTCAGTATCTAATATTCAGTATTATTTCCTACTAAAAGAGACCAAGGCTTCTTGGAAAAATGACTGATTCTAGTCCTGGGCAGGAAATATACAAGATGAACTTAAAACATCTTGCTAAACCAGATATCAGAAAGCATTCAGATTATTAGGATCAGTTCAAAATGACTTAAGAGTAACATGAAGAGGTTCCAACTGGTGAAAGATGGGACAGTTTGAATATCAATATATGTAATAACTATAATGTATTAAAAGCCATCAAATATGTTTTAATCCTTGACTTTATCATTTTTAATTAATTTATCATCTTTGAAGGATGATAGGGTAGCGATTCATTCTCTTGATAATGGATAAAGGGAAAGTAGGAAACATCTGTCCTACCCTTCCTCTATAAGCTGTTCTACCAGGTGACCAAGTAGTAGATGAAGAGAAGAATGTCTTTATAAAATTAATCCAGGTGATAAGTGAAAAAAAAAAGATGTAACTAGACTATTATCATTTTTCACCCCAAGTGGATTAATGAATGTAAGTATTGGATATCATCTCTGGTAGTATCTCAAAAAAAACAACAGACACCTTGAATTATGTGCCCCTCAATAAAAGAGCACATCAAGACCTAGAATGTCATCAAAAATCTTAATTCTGAGCTTGATCAAGCCTCTGAATATACTTGAAAAGTTGCAGGAAATGTAGAGAACAGAGGGATGTGTTGAACTGCATCCTAGAATACAGTCTGTAAAATTATACTGAAAAGTTCCATAGGGAGAAGGGCTCATGTTTTTCCATGGATACAGTGTAAAGAAAGAGAAAGGGTTGGAGAAGGAACCTACAGACTAAAAGAGATTTTAAAGACATCAACAAAATGGGCAAGTCTAAGCTATAGGGCTGGAGAGCATGATTTGGTGATTAAAAACTATAAACTCAAGGAAAGTAATGAGTATAAAAATCAGGATAGAGAATACTTTTGGAAATAGGGAGGTGATTGAGATTGTGAAGAAGTACAGGGAGGGTGTTCTGGGGTGGGTGGAAAAGTACAATTTCTTGGTCTAGGTGATAGTTACAAGGGTGTTCTTTTCTATTGAGATATGTGCTCAGGATTTCATCTTGAAGGTTTGCTGGTTTATGTTGTGAAAGAGATGCATTTAATGCCAGGTAAAGCATGCTACAAATTTTTAATATTTATACAAAAGTACTGGTGTGATTGGAACTCACTGAAATGCTCCTTTTCTTACAAGTTGGTAAGGTCAAGGATATCTTTTGAGATTTAGTGAGCATTGCAGTTTCTCAGTGTGTCTGCCCTCTGATGCCCTCTTGCAACACCTACCATCTTACTTGGGTTTCTCTTACCTTGGGCATGGGGTATCTCTTCACGGCTGCTCCAGCAAAGCACAGCCGCTGCTCCTTACCTCGGATGAGGGGTATCTCCTTACCACCACCGTTCCTGACCTTCAACGTGGGATAGCTCCTCTAGGCCCTCCGGTGCCTGCGCAGCCACCACTCCTCGGGTTGCTCCTCCCGTGCCCCTGGCCTCGGGCACCGCCCCTGGCCTCCAGCATGGGGTGGCTCCTCCTGGCCGCCACCCCTGACCTCGGACTTGGGTAGCTCCTCTCGGCCGTTCCTGCTCTGTCACAGCCTGGCACTCTCGGTCACTGCCCCTGACCTCAGACGTGCGGTAGCTCTTCTCAGCCGTGCTTAGTGCGCCGGGTTGCAGCCGCCCGGCCACCCACACTTAGTCAGTCTAATCACACTAGGACCACAGCCTTATCTAACTCAATGAAACCAAGCCATGCCCGCAGGGCAACCCAAGACGGGCAGGTCATGGTGGAGAGGTCTGACAGAATGTGGTCCACTGCAGAAGGGAATGGCAAACCACTTCAGTATTCTTGCCTTGAGAACCCCATGAACAGTATGAAAAGGCAAAATGATAGGATACAAAAAGAGGAACTCCCCAGGTCAGTAGGTGCCCAATATGCTACTGGAGATCAGTGGAGAAATAACTCCAGAAAGAATGAAGGGATGAAGCCAATACCCAGCTGTGGATGTGACTGATGATAGAAGCAAGGTCCGATGCTGTAAAGAGCAATATTGCATAGGAACTTAGAATGTCAGGTCCACGAATCAAGGCAAATTGGATGTGGTCAGACGAGAGATGGCAAGGGTGAACGTCGACATTCTAGGAATCAGCGAACTAAAATGGACTGGAATGGGTGAATTTAACTCAGATGACCATTACATCTACTACTGCGGGCAGGAATCCCTCAGAAGAAATGGAGTAGCCATCATGGTCAACAAAAGAGTCCGAAATGCAGTAGTTGTGTGCAATCTCAAAAACGACAGAATGATCTCTGTTCGTCTCCAAGGCAAACCATTCAATACCATGGTAATCCAAGTCTATGCCGCAACCAGTAACACTGAAGAAGCTGAAATGGAACGGTTCTATGAAGACCTACAAGACCTTTTAGAACTAACACCCAAAAAAGATGTCCTTTTCATTATAGGGGGCTGGAATGCAAAAGTAGGAAGTCAAGAAACACCTGGAATAACAGGCAAATTTGGCCTTGGAATCCAGAATGAAGCAGGGCAAAGACTAATAGAGTTTTGCCAAGAAAATGCACTGGTCATAGAAAACACCCTCTTCCAAAAACACAAGAGAAGACTCTACACATGGACATCACCAGATGGTCAACACTGAAATCAGATTGATTATCTTCTTTGCAGCCAAAGATGGAGAAGCTCTATACAGTCAACAAAAACAAGACCAGGAGCTGACTGTGGCTCAGATCATGAACTCCTTATTACCTAATTCAGACTCAAATTGAAGAAAGTAGGGAAAACTGCTAGACCATTCAGGTATGACCTAAATCAAATCCTTTATGATTATACAGTGGAAGTGAGAAATAGATTTAAGGGCCTAGATCTGATAGATAGAGTGCCTGATGAACTATGGAATGAGATTTGTGACATTGTATAGAGACAGGGATCAAGACCATCCCCATGGAAAAGAAATGCAAAAAAGCAAAATGGCTGTCTGGGGAGGGCTTACAAATAGCTGCGAAAAGAAGAGAGGCGAAAAGCAAAGGAGAAAAGGAAACATATAAGCATCTGAATGCAGAGTTCCAAAGAATAGCAAGAAGAGATAAGAAAGCCTTCTTCAGCGATCAATGCAAAGAAATAGAGGAAAACAACAGAATGGGAAAGACTAGAGATCTCTTCAAGAAAATTAGAGATACCAAGGGAACATTTCATGCAAAGATGGGCTCGATAAAGGACAGAAATGGTCTGGACCTAACAGAAGCAGAAGATATTAAGGGGTGGCAAGAATACACAGAAGAACTGTACAAAAAAGGTTTTCACGACCCAGATAATCATGATGGTGTGATCACTCATCTAGAGCCAGACATCCTGGAATGTGAAGTCAAATGGGCCTTGGAAAGCATTGCTACGAACAAAGCTAGTGGAGGTGATGGAATTCCAGTTAAGCTGTTTCAAATCCTGAAAGATGATGCTGTGAAAGTGTTGCACTCAATATGCCAGCAAATTTGGAAAACTCAGCAGTGGCCACAGGACTGGAAAAGGTCAGTTTTCATTCCAATCCCAAAGAAAGGCAATGCCAAAGAATGCTCAAACTACCACACAATTGCACTCATCTTACACGCTAGTAAAGTAATGCTCAAAATTCTCCAAGCTAGGCTTCAGCAATATGTGAACCATGAACTTCCAGATGTTCAAGCTGGTTTTAGAAAAGGCAGAGGAACCAGACATCAAATTGCCAACATCCTATGGATCATGGAAAAAGCAAGAGAGTTCCAGAAAAACATCTATTTCTGCTTTATTGCCTATGCCAAAGCCTTTGACTCTGTGGATCACATAAACTGTGGAAAATTCTGAAAGAGATGGGAATATCAGACCACCTAACCTGCCTCTTGAGAAATCTGTATGCAGGTCAGGAAGCAACAGTTAGAACTGGACATGGAAGAACAGACTGGTTCCAAATAGGAAAAGGAGTCTGTCAAGGCTGTATATTGTCACCCTGCTTATTTAACTTATATGCAGAATACATCATGAGAAACGCTGGGCTGGAAGAAACACAAGCTGGAATCAAGATTGCCGGGAGAAATATCAATCACCTCAGATATGCAGATGACACCACCCTTATGGCAGAAAGTGAAGAGGAGCTAAAAAGCCTCTTGATGAAAGTGAAAGCGGAGAGTGAAAAAGTTGGCCTAAAGCTCAATATTCAGAAAACAAAGATCATGGCATCCGGTCCCATCACTTCATGGGAAATAGATGGGGAAACAGTGGAAATAGTGTCAGACTTTATTTATCTGGGCTCCAAAATCACTGCAGATGGTGATTGCAGCCATGAAATTAAAAGACGCTTACTCCTTGGAAGAAAAGTTATGACCAACTTAGATAGTATATTCAAAAGCAGAGACATTATTTTGCCGACTAAGGTCCGTCTAGTCAAGGCTACGGTTTTTCCTGTGGTAATGTATGGATGTGAGAGTTGGACTGTGAAGAAGGCTGAGTGTCAAAGAATTGATGCTTTTGAACTGTGGTGTTGGAGAAGACTGTTGAGAGTCCCTTGGACTGCAAGGAGATCCAACCAGTCCATTCTGAAGGAGATCAGCCCTGGGATTTCTTTGGAAGGAATGATGCTAAAGCTGAAACACCAGTACTTTGGCCACCTCATGCAAAGAGTTGACTCATTGGAAAAGACTCTGATGCTGGGAGGGATTGGGGGCAGGAGGAGAAGGGGACGACACAGGATGAGATGGCTGGATGGCATCACTGACTCGATGAACGTGAGTCTGAGTGAACTCTGGGAGTTGGTGATGGACAGGGAGGCCTGGCGTGCTGCAATTCATGGGGTCGCAAAGAGTCGGACATGACTGAGAGACTGAACTGAACTGCAGTTCCTCAGGTGTGAGTTTTTGTTATCCCTTTGTCAGTTTTTCTATTTTTTCCCTTAATTTGTGGTATTCTTTGTATGTTATTGATTTTAGCTCTTTGTTTTATTTATGTTGAAAATATATTCTTCCACCTGTCACTCACTATTGCCTTGTTTCTGGTGTCTTTTTTCTTTTAGGGCAGCTGTGCTTCATTTTTTTTTTTTTTTCCAGTAAAAACTTGCACTTTTTCTTTATTTAGCAAGATTGAAATTACATAAAGCATGCATTCAACCTAGGAGTTGAAGACAAAAATTTAAACACTTAGGGAGGAGGAATTTAATATGGAAAACCTAAAACAACCTTGCTCCTTGGAAGAAAAGTTATGACCAATTTAGAAAGCATATTAAAAAGCAGAGACATTACTTTGCCAACAAAGGTCCATCTAGTCAAAGCTATGGTTTTTCCAGTAGTCACGTATGGATGTGAGAGTTGGACTATAAAGAAAGCTGAGTGCCGAAGAATTGATGCTTTTGAACTGTGGGGTTGGAGAGGACTCTTGAGAGTCCCTTGGACTGCAAGGAGATCCAACCATCCTAAAGGAAATCAGTCCTGAATATTCATTGGAAGGACTGCTGCTGAAGCTGAAGTACTTTGGCCACCTGATGTGAGGAACTGACTCCTTTGAAAAGACCCTGATGCTGGGAAAGATTGAAGGCAGGAGGCAAAGGGGATGACAGAGGATGAGATGGCTGGATGGCATCACTGACTCCATGGACATGAGTCTGAGTAAACACCGGGAGTTGGGAATGGATGGGGAGGCCTGGCATGCTACAGTCCATGGGATCGCAAAGAGTCGGACACAACTGAGCGACTGAACTGAAAACAACCTTTCCAACTGAAAACAGTTGGAAAGCACACCTTATGCTTGATGGATACAACTAAATCCTGGTTTTTGGAAAAGGAAAGTAACGTTTCTCTTTGGAAATAGATGAACCCTGTCAAGTGAATAAAAAAAAGTTTATTAGGAGTAAGACAAATACTGTACAAAAAAAATCATAAATAAAATAATGAACAACTTGATATCTATGTCATTGACACGACATATTAGGCTTCATGAATGAAAGTGAAAATCGCTCAGTCGTGTCCATCTCTTCGCGACCCCATGGACTTATAGAGTCCATTATTTTCTCCAGAGCAGAATACTAGAATGGGTAGCCTTTCCCTTCTCCAGGGGGTCTGCCCAAGCCAGGGATCGAACCCAGGTCTCTGGCGTTGCAGGCAGATTCTTTACCAGCTGAGCCACAAGGAAAGCCCAGGCTTCATGAGTAATTTTCTGGAAAACAAAATTACTAAAATTGAAAAAAAACAAAACTTTGAACAGACTGCTTTCTTAAAAGAATTTTAAAAGTTGGCCTTAAATTCACTTAGAGATGACCTGAAAACCAATTTCTTTAAGCTGTTGGAAAGTTTGCAGTTATTTTACAAAGGTAGCTTTACCCTAGCCCCAGCATTCATTAAAAACCCCCATGACAAAACTGGGGTCTTGATTAAGTGTAAAACATATTTGTAAAAATTCCTGACAACACATAGTTTATTTTATACATAGCAGTTTGTGTCTCTCAATCTTTTTTTCCCACCTTGTCCCTCCATCCTCTCCCTACTGGTAACAACTAGTTTGTTCTCTACATCTGTGAGTCTGTTTCTCTTTATTATATAAATTCATTTGTTTCATTTTTTAGATTCCACATACAGTATTTGTCTTGCTCTGACTTATTTTACTAAGCATACCTCGCAAATCTATCCATCTTCTTGCAAATCACAAAATTTCATTCTTTTTCATGGTTGAGTAGTGCTGTGTGTGTGTATGTGGGTGTGGGTGTGTATAAGGCTTTTCTGGTGGCTCAGTAAAGAATCTGTCTGCAATGCAGGAAACCCGGGTTCAATCCCTGGGTGGGAAAGAGCTCCTGGAGAAAGTATGGCTACCTATTCCAGTATTCTTGCCTAAAGAATCCCATGGACAGAGGAGCCTGGCGGGCTACTGTCCCTGAGGTTGCAGAGAGTCAGACATGACTGAGCAACTAGCACACACACATATATATGTATATATACACACAGACATACACACATATGTAGTTTACATATATTTTTTATTTATTTATCTGTTGCTGGACACTTGAATTGCTTCCATAGCTTGGCTATTGTGAGTAATGCTGCTTTGAGTGCATGTGTCTTTTCAAGTTGATATTTTTGTCTTTTACAAGAGTTTCTTTTTCCCCATATCCTCGAGAACATTTGTTATTTGTTGTCTTTTTGATGATAACTATTCTTGCAGGTGGGAGGTAATATCTCATTGTGGTTTTGATTTGCATTTCTTTGATATATTGTTGAGCATCTTTTCACGTGCCTATTGGCCATCTGTGTGTCTCTTTGGGAAGATATCTATTCATGCCTTATGCATATTTTTAATCAGGTTGTTTGGGTTCTTGACGTTGACTTGTATGAAGCTGTTTATGTATTTTGGATATTAACCCCTTATCGATCATATTGTTTGCAAATATTTTCTCCAGTTCAGTAGTTTGTCTTTGTTTTGTAGATGGTTTCCTTGGCTGTGCAAAAGCTTTTAAGTTTAAGTAGCTCCCATTTGTTTATTTTTTGTTGTACTTCCCTGGGCTTAGGAGAGAAATTATTTTTAAACTGTTACAATTTATGTCAAAGAGTGTTCTGTTTGCTTTCTTCTTGTTTTATGGTTTCTGGTCTTACAATTAGGTCTTTAATTCACTTTGAGTTTATTTTTTATATAGTGTAAGTGTTCTAATCATTCTTTTACATGTAGCTGTCCAGTTTTACCCAGCACATTTATGAAGAGCCCTGTCTTTCCCCCATTGTATATTCTTGCCTCTTTTGTTGTAGATTAACTGACCATTTACTTATGGGTTTTATTTATGAGGACACTCTGTTCTGTTCCATTGATCTATTTGTCTGTTTTTGTGCCAGCATCACAGTGGTTTGATTACTGTAGTTTTGTTGTATAAAGTCCAGGAGCATGATACCTCCATATCTGTTCTTTTCTCTCAAGGTTGCTTTGGCTAGTTGGAGTCTTCATTTCCATACAAATTTTACAAATATTTGCTCTAGTTCTCTGAAAAATGCTGTTGGTGTTTTGACGTGGATTGGATAGAACCTGTAGTTTGCCTTGGTAGTATGGTCATTGTAACGATATTCATCTTTTCAATCCATGAACACAGTATATCTCTCCATCTTTTGATATGGTCTTCAGTTTCTTTCATCAGTGTCTTATTCTTTTTGATGTGATAGCAACTGGAATTGGTTTCTTAATTTCTCTTTCTAATAGTTCTTAGTGTATAGAAATGTGAGAGATTTGTGTATGTTAATTTTGTATCTTGCAGCTTTACTGAATTGATTGATGAGCTATGGTAGTTTTTTGTTGCTGGCTTTATGATTTTTTATGTATGGTATAATACCATCTGTGAACAGTAACAGATTTTCTTCTTCCTTTCCATTCTGTATTCCTTCTATTTTTTCATTTTGTTTGTTTTTTGTCTGACTGTTGTGGCTAGGATTTCCAATACTGTGTTGAATAATAGTGGCAAGAGTGGGCATCCTTGTCTCGTTCCTGATCTTAGAGGAAACGCTTTCAGCTTTTAACTCTTGAATACAATATTCAGTTCAGTTCAGTTCAGTCGCTCAGTCGTGTCCGACTCTTTGCGACCCCATGAACTGCAGCACGCCAGGCCTCCCTGTCCATCACAAACTCCCGGAGTTCACTCAGACTCACGTCCATCGAGTCCGTAATGCCATCCAGCCTCTCATCCTCAGTCGTCCCCTTCTCCTCCTGCCCTCAATCCCTCCCAGCATCAGAGTCTTTTCCAATGAGTCAACTCTTTGCATGAGGTGGCCAAAGTACTGGTGTTTCAGCTTTAGCATCATTCCTTCCAAAGAAATCCCAGGGCTGATCTCCTTCAGAATGGACTGGTTGGATCTCCTTGCAGTCCAAGGGACTCTCAAGAGTCTTCTCCAACACCACAGTTCAAAAGCATCAATTCTTCAGTGCTCAGCCTTCTTCACAGTCCAACTCTCACTGTATGTGGCCTTTATTGTGTTTAGGTATGTTCCCTTTATACTTAACTTTCTGGAGAATTTTTATCATAAATGTATGTTGAATTTTGCCAGAAGTTTTTTCTGCATCTATTGAGTTGAACATATGATTTTAATCTTAAGTTTGTTAATGTGGTATATCACATTGACTTGAAGATACTGAATCATACAAGGTTATTCTTTCTGTAATAATTCACTAAGCTTCACATTTGTTTTTGTGTCATTTTCTATATATTGGATATTTGATACAGACTAAGGTGTTGAAGACTCTTGAGAGTCCCTTGGACTGCAAGGAGATCCAACCAGTCCATTCTGAAGGAGATCAGCCCTGGATTTCTTTGGAAGGAATGATGCCTAAAGCTGAAACGCCAGTACTTTGGCCACCTCATGCAAAGAGTTGACTCACTGGAAAAGACTCTGATGCTGGGAGGGATTGGGGGCAGGAGGAGAAGGGGACGACAGAAGATGAGATGGCTGGATGGCATCACTGACTCGATGGATGTGAGTTTGAGTGAACTCTGGGAGTTTGTGATGGACAGGGAGGCCTGGCGTGCTGCGATTCATGGGGTCGCAAAGAGTCGGACACGACTGAGTGACTGAACTGAACTGAACTGAAGAACTTCTAACTCCATCACCCAAGGATACACCCACAGAAGCCAAGCCTGTCAGGTAGAAAAAAAGAATGGCTCCAGGGACCTCTAGTCAAGGCCAGGTTGGGAAATGGCTACCGTGCTGGCTCACTGCAGGGGGTGCTGTAATCAAGGAAAGGGCTGTATTTCTTGGACCTGACCCTTGTGGAGCCCAGAGACCTCTCCAGTCCAACCCAGAACCAGAGAGCAGACAGCGAGGAGGGTTTTGGGGATCTCAGCCCCGCAGTTGGTTGGCGAGCCCAGGGGTCAGACCGGCAGGCCTTGGCGCATGGCCCTGAGCAGTCCGAGAACCGGCCTGGCCTGCAATCCAGTGCAAGAGGGTAGAGGCCTGCAGTCCACTGAGTCCCAGGCAACAATCCGGACTTGGGAGGCGGCGGCCCATTCCACGAGGCTTGTCCCGGGGGCTCCTTATGGCCGACTCCCGTTTCTCTCCGGGCGTCCCCTTGCGGTTGCCCACGTTGCGGACTTCCCCAGTGCCCCGCTCAAGCGGACCCCGGCCTGACTTGGGCTCTGGAG
The DNA here is from genome assembly GCF_014754425.2 of Oryx dammah. Classification (NCBI taxonomy): domain Eukaryota; kingdom Metazoa; phylum Chordata; class Mammalia; order Artiodactyla; family Bovidae; genus Oryx; species Oryx dammah. The sequence goes on along the minus strand of NW_024070190.1, from coordinate 19,118,022 downwards.
CTGTTTGCACTGGTTTGGGGTCAGCCTCGCCACCCACCAAGTCACACCTTCCAGGCCCAGAAGGAATTGGTCCGGGGCAGTCAATCCAGAGATGATGGGCCTCCCTAGGGACTGCAGGGAGTAAGCGAGCCGGATTGGCCCTCCATCCCTTCTCTGAAGGCTGGGAGCGGGCTTGAATGGAGGCACCAGGTGCCAACACCTAAGGCGCGTCTCCGTGGTGTCCAGGGGAAGGAGCACGGCAGGGAGAGGTCCCTGGAGGCGGGGCCTATGCCAGGACGTGTCACTCCGGCCACCTACTTACCCAAGTGGTGACACCCACAAATCCCAGCTCTGCGCCTGCTGGGCCCAGCATGCTGGCGAGAGCCCAGGGAGAGGTCGGACAAGGACAGGCAGACGCAGGAGCCTCAGGCGGCCCTTGGAACCCGCCAGTATCAGATTCCTCTTTAGGCGGCGTACTCCGAGGGCCTCCAGTTCCGCCGCTGGGTGATGGGACCTAAATGAAGAGAACGTCTACCTGATTAGGCTCAGGGATGAGGTTTCCTCCGCCATCCATTCAGAGGTGCAGGCAGGGACTGGAGCCCTGGATTGGGAGTCCACCAAGGACAATCCCCCACCCTCCTTACTGCTTGCTACTTGTCAGCTTAGAGCCAGTCTTGGGGGCAGAAGGTTGAGTCAGCCTGCTCGACAGCCCTCAGAAGTACTGGGCCTGTGGATGAGAGGGGAGGACACACCAGTATCTGAAGTGAGAACAGAGGAAGGAAGGAATGGAGCAGGGGATGGAAACAAACCATGGGGGCCCTTGAATGCCATGGGGAGATGTTCAGGCTCCAGAGGGGATGGGCAGCCACGGCCAGTTGGTGGATGGGAGCAGGGGAAGTTTCAGAGCTAGGTTGCACAATGATGTGTCTGGAAGCCGGGAAAGATAGTTTACTGAAGGGTGAACCTAGAGAGTGGTTTGACACCAGCCCTAGGGGGACATATATTTCTAAATAAAACCACATTGGAGTCCTATGAAGAACTTGACAGGCAGATTCTGAAATTTATCTGGAAAAGCAAAGGCCTAAGAAAAGTAAGTAGCCAAGACATAGGGAGGAGGAGGATGAAGGAGGAGGATGGTTTACCAGGATAAATAGTTATAAAGCTACTGTAATTAGTAGGTGGTGCTAGTGGTAAAGAACCCGCTTGCCAGTGCAAGAGATGTAAGGGATGGGGGTTTAATCCCTGGGTCAGGACGATCTCCTGGAGGAGGGCACGGCAATCCACTCCAGTATTCTTGCCTGGAGAATCCCATGGAAGGAGGAGCCTGGTAGGCTGCAGTCCTCAGGGTTGGACACGACTGAGCTACTTCACTTTCACTTTCACTGGAACAGAATAGAGAGCCTAGAAAGCCTCAGAATAATATGAAAACTTGATATATGACAAAGGTGATGATGAAGACTGTATTAGTTCCCGTTAGCTGCTGCAACAAATTAGCAAAGGCCATGTGGCTTAAAGCAACACAAATTATCACATAGTTCTGGAGGTCAGAATTCTAAAGTGTGTCCACGGGGTTTTGTTCCTTTTAGAACTTCTAGATAAGAATGTGCTGTTAGCCCTTTTCTAGTTTCTAAAGACTTCCTACAGACCTCTGCATCTGTCCTTGTATTTCTCTGACTGTAAGTCTATTCCTCCCTCTTATGAAGAGCCTTCTGATTGCATTGGATTCACCCACATAATCCAAGATAATCTCCCATTCTTAAGATCCTTAATCAACACCTGCAAATTCCCTTATGCCATAAAAAGTAACACATTCTCAGGTTCCAAGAATTAGGAAGTAGACGTCTTTGAGGAACCATTATTCAGCCTACCACAAAGACCCAATAGAGAAGGAAGGGCTGTCAAGCTAGGACAATTGGTTATTCATATGAGAAAAAAATGAAATTGATACTTAAAGGACAAAGTCAATTCAAAATCAAACACTTAAAATACAAAAGCAAAGTTTAATACTTTAAGAAGGTAATACAGACAAATGTCTTTATCAATTTAAGTAGAGAATTGTTTACTAAATAATATTTTCAAATTCTGGGAGCTCCCTGGCTGTCCAGGGGTTAGGACTCGGGGCTTTCGCTGCTCCAGCCCCTCGTTCTGTCCCTCGTTGGGAAACTAAGATCCTGCAAGCCTGTGGTACAGCCACAAGAAAAAATTCTAATCATGAAAAAGACTCATAAAGCAACTACATAAGAATCAAGAACTTCTTTTTGTTAAAAGACAGTGAAGAAAGTGAAGAGTCAGTCTACAAGCTGGGGGCACATATTCATAATATATCTAACCAACAAAGGAACACTATTGAGAATAAATAATTATAACAATAAATAAGGAAAAGATAACCCAATAGAAAAATGGACAAAAGACCAGTGGTCCATAAATATGCTCCAGCTCATTAGTAATGAAAATGGAAGTTAAGATGACAATGAGATATCATTTTATACCCATTAAATTAGAAAAAAATTTAATACTTCAGTGTTAGGGGAAATGTGGAGCAATGGGAGTACCTTTAATGCAGGTGGGAGTATAAATTGGTACAACCACTTTGGAAAACAATTTGACAGTGTTTTGCAAAACTGAATATGACCACATCCTATGAGCTGTATATTCCACTCCTTTGTATGCACCCTAGAGAGACCCTTGAACAGGTGCAGAAGAAGGTATTTGCAAGATGGATCCTAACAGCATTCTTTGAAATATATAAGTATTGAGAACAACCTGTATTTCCATGGGTGGGATAATGCATAAATAGTGAAAAAAGATCACGTAGCAGAATGTTATCCAGCTGTGAAAATGGATGACCTACAACATGAAGAAATACAGATGAATCTTGGAAACATAAAGTGAGGAGGAAAGAAAAAAGAAAGCCTAAGAAGACACACAGTATGAGACTTTTTATAAATCTCAAAAGCAAGCAAGTGGAGCAACATGTTCTTTAGAGATATATCCGTATTAGGTAACGTTATTTTTAAAAGTATGAGAGTGATAAACACAAAATTCAAGGCAGGAATTACCTCTGAGGGAGAGGCAGGGAGGGAGTACTTGACTTCAAGGGTAAGCTGCTCCAAAATAGGAATCATGTTCTAGACCTGAAATTTGGGGTGGGTTTGCAGGTATCCCTTTTATTACTATTGTAATTTATGTATACATCATATTTTTAAAAAATAACTCGGATGATTAAAAATAAATATTAATGTCAAGCAAACGATTTCATTAAAAGGCAAGCCAGAAACTAGGAAAATAAATTTGTAACACATCAATCTGACAAAAGAACACCTACATAAGAAAAGTACAAACCACTCAATTAAAAAATGGGCAAAAAATGTGAACAGGCACTTTGTAGGGCTGCCCTGGTGGTCCAGTGGTTAAGACTCTGCCTTGCAATGCGGAGGATACCAGTTCTACCCTGGTTTGGGAGGACCCCCGCATGCCTTGGGGCAACTAAGCCCATGCTCTGGAGCTGGTGAGCCACAGCTACTGAAACTTGCGTCCCCTAGAGCCTGCACTCCGCAACAAGAGAAGCCATCGCAATGGGAAGCGCACGCACCCCAAGCAGAGAGCAGCGCCTGCTTGCCACAGCTGGAGAAACCCTGAGCGCAGCAACAAAGACCCAGTGCAGCCAGAAATAGTTATTTTCAAAAACAGGTCTTGAACAGGCACATCACAAAGAGCCGTCCAAATGGGAAATAAGCATTGAAAAAGTGCTTAACCTCATCACTCATGTGGGAAACGCAAATTAAAACCTCAGTCAGATACCAACATGTACCAGACAAGACAGCTAAAACATAGAAGTCTGACAATATTAAGTGCTGAAAAGGATAGAGAGCACCTTTCATTTTCAGAGCGAGAGTAGATCATCTTATTCTCTTCTGAGAACTGTTGGACTTTATCTACTAAAGCTAAATATATGCTCAGCCCTATCATTCAGTAATTTCATTACCAGGTATTCACCCAAGAGAAATGAATGCGTATGTCTACAAAAGACATGGATGAAAATGTTCATGGCAGCCTTATTTGTAATAGCCCCAAACTGGAAATGACCTACATGTTCATCAACAATGTATGTAAGTGTTGATATATTTGCATAATGAAAAGAACAAATTACTGATACAACATGGACAAATCTTTGACATTATGTGGAGAAAAAGTCAAATACACACGTGCTGTATATTTCCATATTGTATGAAGTTCAAGAGCAGGTTAGTTAATCTGTGATGGAAGAAGTCAGAGTAGTGGCTGCTTCATGGGACCTAGGAAAATACACGAGGGACCTTTGGGATAAAAATGTTCTGGATATTGATCTGAGTGGTGACTGTATGGTGTATACATGTGCATGGGATTACATACACATTTTATATCGTTGAACAATTAAGATTTGTGTATTTACCATATGTAGATGATACGATTCAAAAAAATTCTTCATGTCCCCTTTTAACCCAGTTTCTCCTCCCCAGAATGCCCTGTATAAGAATTCTGGAACCCTTGACATTTTGCCTGAGGAAAGCTGCTTGAATCGCAGTGAGCAAACACAGCAAATAAACTGAGTATTATTAGGGACACAGTATGGCTCACAGATAAACAAGAAACCAGCTGAACATTCCTTTCAACCAGTTGAGAGGAATGTATTTTTCTGATGGAATAGAGATAAGTAGAACAGGAAAGCTGACTGCCTCATGAATTCATTTGTTTATTCAACAAATACTTTCTGAACTTCGGCCGTGTGCAGACGTAGTAGGAAGTTCTCTAAGGATCAGGCCATCTTATCTATCCCTCAGCAGCAGAACTAGCTTCATGCTACCCTAGTTTGTTCCCTCTGTACTTGCCTCATTCCTCCACCTTTTCACCCTCTTCTCTGTGGATCTTTTATGTCTCTTGACTTTAGGTTGCTTGGATTCAATGTTGGCCTATGAATCTTTACAACTTAGGCTCTTCCTAATAAAGCTCTGTCTCAGTCAGCTATAGCTGTGTAACAAAGTATACTAAAACTTCGTAGCTTAAAGCAACAGTCCTTTGTCAGTTATAATTCTGTGGGTCAGAGATTTGAGCAGGGCTCAGGAGGCATGGCTTCTTCTCCACGTCACGAATATCATCTATGAGTGAAAGTCACTCAGTCATGTCTGATTCTTTGGGACCCCATGGTCTATACAGTCCGTGGAATTCTCCAGGCCAGAACACTGGAGTGGGTAGCCTTTCCCTTCTCCAGGGGATCTTCCCAATCCAGGAATCGAACTGGGGTGTCCTGCAATGAGGGCAGATTCTTTACCAGCTGAGCTTTGAGGGAAGCCCGGTATCACCTGGGGCAGCTCAAATAAGGGCTTCTCTCTTCTCAACATGCCTGCAGGCATTACTTTAACCCATCATTTCCTTTCCCATTGAGCTCTTGTGAAAGTTTCAGATAATGGCTTCCACTGTCCCTAAAACAAGCATAAAAACATGTCAAACGACAGCCTTGGGCTTTGCACCAGTATGAGGTATCCTCTGTGTGTCTAAGAAAACTTGCTTAAGGAAATACACAGAGGTATCATCCGTTCTATAATTGGGAGATTAAGATTTTTTATTTCTTTTACAAAAGAAAACTTTATTTGGGGGTAAACTCATATTTGGACAATTAAGTCAGTCCTCTCTCTTGAAACTTCCCCGCTATACCTAGCTTTTTCTTGGATATCTCATTCCAGCTACATCTTCAAAAAAGTATCATAAAAAATGTAGATGGAGCAAAACAGAAATAAATGTGAAAGGGTGCAGATAAAACACGTCAATCAGCCTTCCAAACCAGTAGAAAATTTCAGAAAACACCCATGGAGCTCAAGCAGGGCATAACTGCCCTTTAGAGCTTGCAGGCTCAGGGAGCATCACTGATACAGGACAGGCTTAGAGAACTGGGTTACAGGACTGACTTAGTCATTATCTGCTAACTGTGATCCTGGCCTTCTCCAGGCCTCAGTTCCTCCTCGTGCGATGATTCATGAGGCAGTGCATAAAGCCCGGAGCACCACACAGAGCACCTTGTAGATGACACAATAGCCGATTGGCCGCTGCTGGGCCCAGTGGAGCAGCGCAGCTCTGTAGACCGCTGGCTGTGCCCAACAACCACTTATCAGCTATCATGTAACCATTCCCTGGTAGGCTGTCCCCACTTGGCACTGCCTCTTCCACAAGAATTGTTCATTTTTCTACTACATTAGGCTGTACACTCTTGTGGTCCAGCACTGGTGGGTCATTTGACCACATAGGAGATTTGATGAAAACATCATATTAACTTGATGGATAGAAGAGGGCTGCTGCTGCTGCTGCTGCTAAGTCGCTTCAGTCGTGTCCGACTCTGTGCGACCCCATAGACAGCAGCCCACCAGGCTCCACCATCCCTGGGATTCTCCAGGCATATACTGTTAAATACATCATAAATAATTCATTAACTTCCAAGCAAGGCTGAAAGTAAGCCTCCAATAGCTTTTTACCTTCACACTGCCTTAAAATTTATCTAAAAATTAGCTTGTTCACACTTCGTAAATTCTTCAAGGATAGATTTAGGGCCCCAGAACTGAAACGTCAGCTCTTGTGGAAGTAGCCAAACACTGACCACTTGCCAGGCACAGCCTAGATGCCCAGTAGAGGTTAGCAGTTTACCTTAGAACATCACTCAAAATGCCACCCTAGGTTGGAGAGGCAAGATGAGGTAGTCAGTGGAAAATTAACAGGTGCTTTAAAAAGATGGTCTACTTTATTCCATTTTAGTTTCTCTTGTGTGATTTTGCCCAGTCACTTACTCCTAAAACCCTAAAAGTAAATGTTGTATTTAATATTAGCCCACTTAAGCTATTTCTGGCTGGTCGCGGTAGGTTGCGCAGTCATTCATGCTTACCATTGCAGAAACTGTTCGGTGATCCAAAGGTTAAAGGCAGGAAGTGGTTTATTCAGGGTCTGGCACAGACACAGTGAGTGTTCAGTATAGGTGAGTTCTTTTTATGAAAACTGCTTAACTTTTCATCTTGAATGACAGCGACAGAAAAAGTTGAAATAGCAGTATGTGCTTAAGTAATATTTGATTTGTGTTATTTTCCATAATGTGCTGTATGCCGAGAGTACTAATAACCTCAGCACTGAAACCCCAAATACTTATTTTTGTTTCAGTTTAGTCACCAAAGATTATCTGATGCTCCACGTGGCTAATCACGTAGGAATTCATGCTCAAGTACTTCAGAAACTGCTCCATGGTCGAAAGGTTCCACTCAGGATGTGGGTTACACCCTGAAGACAGTGCCAGCCTCCACTCACTTTATAATTTAAGTTTTATCTCTGTCAAAGTAATATATGTACGTACCTTGAAGTCAGAAGTTTTACAATGGAAAAGTTTACAGTGAAATATAGCAGTTCCTTTGGCTCTCCTCCAACGCACCCCCCCCAGTTCCCCAGAAGCACCCACTTCCTGTTCTTTCAGCTGTTTCTTCCGCCCGTTACCTCCTTATTTCTAAACAATATGCTTATACTGCTATTTCTGATTTTTTTCATCAACTAGCCACCCTGGAAGACTGGGATTCCCTCTCCTATGGCCCCCACCCCACATTTATCCTTCCAACTTACCTATTATCACAAGTATTGGTGAAATCAATATCAGTATTCAACATTCATAACTATTATGTAAATATTATTCCCAGATGAGTTGTATATATCTTGATTTCAATTCTTTAATCAAGTTCCTGCACAAGAACTTTGGTAACCAAGCTAATAATTTGCTTGGTTTTCTAAATACCTATCTCTAACTTATCCCAAGTTGCCAACTGGAATGTAAATTTCTTCTCAGTACATTCAAACTAATGAGATATCCAGCAGCCTAATTTTTTTCTTAACTATGTCCCTCCTAGAGTCCTACTGCTTCTAATTACTGTCTTCCTTAGAACTTTAAATGGTTTCTTCTTTGCTCTAAGAAATCAGAATTTATTTTAGAAATTGGTTGAGATATAGTTATTTTAAGCTAGTTTCATCAGGACCTTGAGCATTCAAGCTTCGTGCTCTCAATAAACTCAGACTGGATGAGGAAACCCATGAACCAGAAAGATGCAGAGACACTTGCAGGGAATAAAAACAAGAGGTCATCCCAGGTGGAACTCGGTGGGTGCTCACCTTTGGGGTCAGGCAGATGTGGGTTTGAATCCTGATTCTGCCCCTTGTGGGACCTCTGGTAACCAACTTAACCTCCCAGAGCCTCAATTTATTTCTCAATGAAATACAGATACTACTCACGTTTCCAGAATGTTGGAGAGATTATATCAGAGAAGAGACATGGGAAAGCACCTACTACTACTTTGGACCTTAACAGTCCCAGGAAAACTCTCCAAATAAAACACAAGGTTCACATACCTTAAGCTTTGTGCCATCATTAATTTCATATTGCAATCATTCTCCCCCAGACAACCATACAAACTTTGGGCTTTTACAGTTTTGTAGCTAGTGGAAGCTCAGTTAAAGAAAATTTTTCGGCCTATGCCTCAAGGCATGTAGAATCTTAGTTCCCTGACCAGATATCGAACCTGCACCCCCTGCATTGGAAGCATGGAATTTTAACCACTGGACTGCCAAGGAAGTCCAAGATGCTGTTTTACTGGAAGATAAACCCTTTGTTGCAACTCATCCCTATTTCAGAGCTCAAGTTTTGCATGTCAGAAAATTCTTGCAGTGGTTATGAGAAAAATTGCCCCAGTAAAAATTCTGATCTTTCATATTTTAAAAGAATTCTTGCCTGGAGAATTCTGTGGACAGAGGAGCCTGCCAGGCTGCAGTCCATGGGGTTGCAGAGTCAAACATGACGAGCAACTAAAAAAATTATCAGGTTTCAAATTAGCCATTAGGTGGTATTTGTTGTTTGGTCGCTCAGCCACTCTGTGACCCCATGGACTGCAGCATGCTGGCCCTCCCTGTCCATCACTATCTCCCGGATTTTGCTCAGATTCATGTCCACTGAGTTGATGATGCTCTTCGCATCCTCTGCAGACAGCGACTAGGTAGCATTGGCAAAAATACCAGCTGTGTGTCTGTTCATTTGATTTTTCTGGCCTTTCAAATCTATTTTTTAAATTTATATGAAATGAATGTTATTTTTTAAAAAACCCAAATGAATACTGATTAAACAAAAGTCACCTTGACATCTCCCTTCATCTCATCTTCCCACAGAAAAATCATTGTTATTCTGGACTTTTTTTGTCTGTGCATTCTTAAGCATGATTGGGCTACCCTGATGGCTCAGATGGTAGACTCCACCTGAAATGCAAGAGCCCTGGGTTCAATACATATATTGTATATATATATTCCTGGATTCAATTGACTTACATGTTTTAAAGGAATTTAGTGTTGATGGTTTTCAATGGGGTAATCCTGCAATTTTCCTTTTCCTTGTTGTCCTTATTTTGTTACCAATACTTCATCAGGTATTTATAGGGGTCTCCCTCTTTTTCAGTGCTCCAGAAGAATCTGTGTAAAATTATATTTCTTGAAAACTTAGTAGAAATAACTTTCAAAATCATGAACTTTTGTTATATATGTTATGGAATCTTAAAATGTTTTTTAGAAGTTATAAAGCTCTTTTGCTTTCCATTTGTTGTATTCACTTCATTTTTCTAATTTGATAATTTCATTTACATTATCAATTTCATTAACATATCTATTCAGAGTATTCAATTAATGTCTTTTAAATTTCTATCTCTGTACTATTTTTATAGTTAATTTTTAATATGTATTTTTCCTTCTTGGTCAGTGTCTCCAAAGTTAATTCCCCTTTTCAAAGTCTATTTTGGGCTAATTTTAAAAGTTTTTTCTATTACCTTGTTTCTCCTTATCAAAGGTTTATTGTATTGCTCTTGATCTAACTTTAAAATGGAGACTTGTCTTTTAGAATTTTCAGCCATTGTTTTTCATATACTAACATTTAAAGTCAAACATTTATCTTTAGTATGGTTTTGATACATCTTAAGACTTTTGTTGTTAGTCCTAATTTTTAAACATTTTCCACCATAACTTTTCTAACCCATAAGTTGTCAGGTTAGTTTTAATTTTCTAAACATGAAGAATTTTTCATTTTTGTTATCATCTTCTAAGTGAACTGTTGTCAATGTTTTCACCTTAGTTTTGCCAGTCCTATAAATTTGTCAGTTGACTCAAGCTATATGTAAGCTTATTTTGGCTTCTTCCACTCAGCAATAAATATAAGATTTATCCACATTTCTGATTGAATTAGTAGGTCATTCCCCTTTATTGCTAAATTCTGTTGCATAAATACAATTTATCCATTGCCTGCTGATGGACAAACATTTGTGTTTCCAGTGTTTGGCTACTATTAATAAAATGGCTATGAACATTTTTTCACAAATTTGTTGTGAAAACTTTTTCACAACCATCTGTTGAATGCTTTAATTTTTCCTGCACAGAAAGCAAATGCTGAGTTGAAAGAGAAATGTATCTTTACTTTTACAAGCAACTCCCAAAATTTTGTTCCAAAGTGGTGTTATAATTTCACCAGCAACATTGACAAAGTTCCAACTGCTCATTTTTGCAACATTTAGTGTTATTGGTTAAATTTTGCTGTTCTGCTGAATAGGTAGTATCTGTAATTTAAAAGTGCATTTCCATGATCACTAATGATCCCGAGTGTTTTTTAAATGTGTTTATTAGTTACTCATGTATCATCCTTTGTTAAGGACCTATTCAAGTCCATTTAAAAACTGAGCTGTTCTTTGAGTTTAAGTTCTATATTCTGGATAAAGTCCTTTGTCAAGCAAATGATTTGTGAACATTTTCTCCCAGTCAGAATGCTTTTTCACTTTCTTATGATGTATCTTTATGAACATGCATTTTTTATTTTGATAAATTTAATGTTTTCGTTGATTTCTGCATCTTGTCAAAAAAATTGCCACTCCCCAAATGATGTTGATGCTTTTAAAAGCTTTGTAGTTTCAGCCTTTACACTTAGATCTTATGATCCATCTGGAATTTTTGCTTGGTAAGAGGTAGGGTCAAGGCTTATTAAAAATGGTTATCTAATTGTTTCAGAACGATTTGTTAAGAAGTACTTCCACATTAAAAATCGCTTTGGTGCCTCTGCCAAAAATAATCTGGTGGTGAATTGTATGTGCATCTGTTTCTAGACTCTGTTGTACACATCTATTTGCCCTAATGCTAATATCACATGGTTTTAACTACTGTAGTTTTGTAGCAAAACTTGAAGTTCAGAAGTTTATGTGAAAGTCGCTCACTGACTCTGTGTGACCCCATGGACTGTAACTTGCTAGGCTCCTCTTGTCCACAGAGTATACCCTTCTTCAGGATTATCTTGCTCCTTTCGGTCCTTTGCAGTTCCATGTGAACTTTAGGTCATTTTGTCTCCTTACAAGTATTTGCTGTTGTAGGGAGTAAGGTATTGTGGCCTTAAGCAGTACCTCAGATAGCTCTGAAAAACTGCTCCAGAGGTTGGGTGGGGAAAGGACAGTATATATGTGATTTTGGTGAAGGGTGAGTACATGCAGGCAGGCACACATTTGTCCAGGTTTCTCCTAGTCTCATGAAGCTTTCTGCTAGTCAAGATGAGCAGTTATCACTGTGAAGGATTTTAGTGCTTTTCTCCATATGAGGAGATACAATTGGGCTAATAAAATCAGCTCTTGAAATATCTGAAGACCTGTTCTGCCAGTGCCCCCAGTATCCCCCACACCAGCACAGAGCACCTCATTTCTGTGCACCCTGAACTTTTAGTGGGTGTTGAAAATCAGCAACTGCAACAGCACATGACTTAGTCCTTGTAGAGACAGATGGCAAGTGCCAGTTTGTAGTTGACATTCTATTTACCATACCCTCTGTTATACAACTCTGGATAGCAGACAGGTCCCTTTAATCTAGGTGGTATACAGGTATGGTTTTCCATTTTTGTTCCTTAAGCCAGTGCATGACCTTTGGAGTATTCAAACTGCAGACATATAAGCAAAGAAAACAGAGGTTTGATCAAAACATTCAACAGTATTCAACTTTTTCTTCAGTTTAAAGACTTTCTATATCAAATTACTTATCTATGCATTCTGTATGAGATCATTAACTGACAGTGAACTGTGCAAACCTCTTCTGGTCCTTCTTTCTAGTGTATAAAAACTCGTTTGGAACTTTTTAATGATCACTTGTTTTCCCCTTGCTTTATTAGTTACTACCAAGATATTAATTAGAGATTTGCTGTTAAAGTAATTCAAACCCAATGCCCTCAGTGATATGAAAAGGTATTATCTCAAGTGTTTAAAATTATCACACTATTCTCCTCTGTTCTTTACATTTTAATTTCCTGATGGAGTGAAAATTGTTTGATAAAAGCTACTATTTACCAAGCCCTGTCTGAAACACTGTGAATACTTTACGTGTACCATCTTGATCTTCACGGCACTGAGGTTAAGTACTGGCTTGGCAAAAAAACCCCATAAAAAACAAAACAAACTTTTTGGCCAACCCAGTACTATCCCCTATTTCTGGCTGAATAAACAGAAAAAAAGTTCAGGAATCTGCTCAAAGTCCATAAACATCAGCAGTAATACTCAAAATTTATGCATGTGATTTAAGATCTTTCTATCTCCTTAGCCTGCACTCTTAAATATGGTTATATACTTGCCTCTATGTGTATAAGAGGGAAAAGCAGACAGAAGCTCCCAGAACAGATCATTTCATCCAGGTTTACAGTTAAACGCATTCAGTAGAGGTTGAGGAACCCACTTGAATAAATACAGGAAACTTAAAGGCTGACAACTGAAGAAGAAACTGGAAAACTAAAAAGCAGTTCTCAAAACTCAAATGAAAGGTCATATTCTGAGGTGCAAAAGCAACTTAATAAACGTAACAAGGGCAGAGCTACTCAACCAGAAACCCACCATCCCTCATATGTGAGTTGCTGAGTTGACATTACATTTCGATGAGTATTAAAAACACAGAGATATACATAGTGTTGAACAAAAACTGGTTAAATTGTTCCGTGCATTTTCAAAGTGTGAAATTCACTTAAGCGACACATTGTGTTTCCCATTAGTCAGCTCTATCAAGCTTGTGAGTCTTCTTCCTCCAAAATAGTTCAATAGATTTATGTTAAAGACAACATGTGTATTGAAAGTAGCAATTTTATTTGAGTTAAAATTATTTACAAAAACCCAAAGACATACTTCATGAAACTGGTACAAACTATTTTTTTCCTGCCGTTGGCTTTTGCTCCAAAGATCACAGCTGAGAAATACTGTATAAAATAAAAATAGGATTGGATTCAGAAAAGTACTCTACCTTCTAGTTTCCAATTGGTAGTATTTACAGAAATATTTACAGTGGAAAAAAAGGTTACTTTAAAACTTTAGTTAATTTGCAAGTCAGCCTCAAGTACCCTAAAATGCAGAGTTCTCTGAGGGTTAAACACACAGATGCACTGCGTTTGGTGAGGTGATTTCTCCCCCACCACTCCCCACCAAAATCTGCATCTCTATCAGTGCTTGACAATTAGTCATTATTTAAAAAAAACAAAACAAAACAAAAAACTGTTAAACACTGAGGTAAATCAATTCTCAAATGATTACCAGTGTAACAGAAAAATGTAGTTCGCCCTGATTGTTCTTATCCAAATGTTTTATAATATCCCTTACCATTCAGCCACAAGTCAGTTTTACTAAAAATCTCCTCCTTTTCCTAAATCCAATGATTAATAAATATCAATGTATTTTAAAATAATTTAACTAATTCAATTTTATGGATATCATTTACCAATAAGCGTTTTAAGTAGTTTGCTAAGCTAGCTTGTATACTCAGGGCAAATACAACCTCAATCTTTCCCAAGTTACACTGGCATACTATGCTCTTAAAAGGTGTGGGGTGGGGGGGGGGGGGTGGGTAGGAGGAAGAAGAAAACAATTTGACTGGAATCAGTTACTTCCTTATAGATTTCCCAACAATCTGCATTATCAAAAATAGGAAGACAATAAAAGGCAGCCACTGCATTAAAAAACATTACAGCTGGCACTGATCCAAGAGCCCCGATTTGTCACTTTATACAAGGAAATAACAAAGTCTAAATGGGTAAAAATTAGACTTTTAGCTATTTTCCCCAATACACACCAAACTAATATTTTTATGGCTTCAAGTTTTACAAATCCAATGAAGAAACATGATATAACTACCTGAAAGGTATTTTAAAGTATTAAATGAAAATCTCTGGAAAGCCTGTATTCAGGCCCAATCAGTAAAAAAGAAAAAATGTATAACCAGTGGTCTGAACAATAATTAATACAATAAAAATTTGCAATGTTGTAAAATTAAATATATAAAATATGTTACTGTGTGCTCCGAACACCACACTGTTCTATGAACTAAAAGAATCTGGATGAAGAAAAAGGATCTTCTCTAAACCAACAATTTAAGGCTTTGCGTTTATGCATTTGATCCTGTCACTCTTATAGAAGAATATACATGTTATCTGGAAACATGAATTCCACATTGGTGTTTTAGCTTCCTTATATTTACTGTATTGAACATTAGAAAATATATCTAGAGAGTTCTCCCTCAAAACTTAATCGGGTTTCGAGAGTCTCCTCTAACTTTAAGGGTAAACTACCCTGGGTTTGTCTGTTTTGCTTCATCCTTTACCAGGGCACATCATCTTATATTCCCTCAAACTGTCATTTGTTTGCTTGCGTCTATAGCTATGACTTACTATGGTATGATAATGAATATGGTCATGGTCTCAAAGGTGAAAAATACTTCAACAACCCAAACCAAATCAAGAATAAAAAAATATACTAATCCCTTGTGTCTTTGGATTCCATCTAATTTTAAATATAGACAGTAGTTCAGGGAACAACAACAAAAAAAATTCACAAAATTATTAAAAGCTTTATTTACGATTGGAATCATTCAACAAAAAAGCAAAAGCAAATGAGCCTGAAAAAGGAACTAAGCTGTTGCCTAGAATGTCCTCAGAACATTCGACGCCTCAGTAGCTAAGCTGCCTTTGCACCTGGCTGGCGTGACAACAGCGGCTCAGCATACACAGCAGTTGCACTGACAGCAGCACAAGTTTCCCTAAAACTCGCCCAGAACAGAGCAGGAGGACGAGGGGAGAGTATGACTTCTGCCAAAGTGTGTTTAAACACTGCGTGGAACTGTGAACAGCCTGGACCTTTTCCCTCATTTTTGATAGTTGCAGATTGATGTAGTAACTGTCATTTAGCAAATGCAGAATGCATGACGAAGAAGAAATCAGGTGGCCTTAAAAATCCAAATATGAATGATACTGATGAATGTTCTTGGTGTATCTTCAAGGACTTCTTCCGTGACTTTTCTTTGTCTAAGTATAGCTCCAGCGTTACCGAGCACCTGAAGCAAAGGGCAAGCAGCTAGCAGTGTTCCAAGTACTCAATCACTCTAGAGATGGACTTCTGGCCCGTGGTTCCAACAGCACACTGTAAAGAGGAGGGGCGGAGGAGGGGTGGGGGGGGTGGGGGGGTGTGGTGGGAGTGGAGGGGAAGTCACAGTTAATTCTCCAAAGCACTGCATCAGAGCTTAAACTATTTAGCTTTATTAAACCAAACATTATGGATCAAAACAAGGTGAGATCAAACTATGGCTTTCATAATACAGTATCAATATATTCAGCCCTACTAATTCAGTTACCTTAAAGAAACCACACAATTATGAAAAGAAAATCACTTTTTTGCTTCTATTCATGATGGCCATAATACTTGTATTTCTACTGGCATTTCTTAAAAAGTATTCATTGAATTTTTTTTTAATTACAGTATTGTTTATGCTTTGGTTTTCTGGTTGCAGATCACGTGGGATCTTGGCTCCCTGACCAGGGACTGGACCTGCACACCCTTCACTGAAGCTGCCGTCCTAACCTCTGGCCTGCCAGAGAACTCCTGCATCTCTACCGTCATTAGTGCACCATATGTAAAACCACAGAAGCTGCAATACAAGCTACTCACGGTAAGATTCATGAAGCTCAGGAACTTTTTGAGCATCTCTGTCATTATTGAAAAGTCCCCTTCTGGCAGATACTCCCGCACAGTGGTCACATTGATCTAAGGAAACAAACCAAAGGAACACTGGTCAGGTGGCAGAAAACATGAGATTGAACCTTGTACTGTGTAGTTGGTTTTGGCACACATCCTGTTTCAAACTTATACAAGGTCCTTAAGCTCCTTGGTTAATATGCAATTTCCTTTTCCACACTCTAACTTTTGTGAGCCTGTGAGTCCATTCTCTACCCCACCCTATCCCATCCTCAGAAAGAAAGGAAAAAGATAAAGCTGCCAAAGACTACAAAGAAACATTTATGTGCATATTTACTTTTGTAAATGCACAGAAAAATGCCTGAAATAACAAAATGTACTGTAGGGGGTGGGGCAGAACGGGCAGGGATAAGAATAGCAAGGAAATGCAGACTGAGAATGTATCCATAAAGCTGATCAGGAATATAAAGAAAAAGATCAAGGAAAATTCTTCATGTAGGCTAGGAATTAACTATATCCTTCCGAAGGAAATCTAGTATCATCTATAGAAAAAAAATGTAGGCAATGTCAGGACAGATTAGGATGTTTCCCTCCGTTATTAGCAAGAAGCAGCCAAACTGTATATAAACCAGTTTACTGTAAGAAAAATACATGGCCTGCTTAAAATGTTGTTTTATTTCAGTATATATTTAAAATGCTTTAAAGAGTCATAAAGAATAAAAGGAAAAGCTCTTCTAAGGAGGCTCACCTATAATAAAAAGCACATACAAAAAGAAAAAAAAGACGGGAAGAGGGATGCTTTTGATTCCTCTCCCCCACTTTTACAGCTACTCAGTAAAAGCTTGCAGCTCCAATCCTGAGGGATTTTGCCATCTTTCAATGCTGTATTTTGAACACACATTGAGGCTATATTGAGGGGCACATCGTGAGGGCAACAGCTAGCTGCAGAGGTAACGCAAAGCTGGGTTTAAACGCACCCTAACCAACCGCACAGAGAGGGGCAGGGTAGCACGGTGGTGGGAAGACTGGATGCTGGCTATGAAGATGGCTCAACAGAAAAGGGTGCCTCTCTCATTCAGAGTAAAGAATTAGATCCTAGGTTTCAAGTGAAAGCTTCTCAGCAACCCAAATCAAATCCTTTTCTATCAACAAATTACCAGCACAACACAGTAAGTAGCCAAGGCATGGGAAGGAGAGTCAGAGCATTTATTTTAAAAGTGTGCAATAAATGGTAGTGTACAGGAGGTAAGAAAAGGTGTGAAGCGGCATGGCCTACTTCAGAATTTAGAAACGCAACCAAGGGGTGTGACAGACTTTAATACTGGATTCAACTATGCTTCAGTAAAATAAAATATTGGAGAAGCATTTAAGTTTGGAGTCTTATAGCAGTAAACAAAGCTATCATTTCCTAAATGACAGTGAGTCAAGAAAGACTGGCGGATTGAAGAGGGTTAACATGATCAGATGTGCTCTTAAGGAAGTTAACTATGGTGGTGGTATGCAGGATTTCAGGAAAGGAGAGTCGAGAGCAGCAAGAACAGAAAGACCACAGAGAAGACTGACCATTAAAACGCACCAGATGCATACCAGGTAATGGAAAGTAACACCAGAGTCTCCTGGGCTTCCTAAGCATGCTGCGCTTTACCTTAAAATAGCCCTTACTGCATATAACCACCTGATTCTCATCTTTCCTCCGCTTAAACACTGGGCAAACCAATTTCTTTTACATTTTGTGGAATCAGCTAGCTTTTTAGGGTTAATCATAATGACCCCTAAGGTAAGAAAGACATCCTGGGCTCTATAAATTCACAATATTGTCTACAACCTAACCTCTCTTTAGACATGAGAGAGAAACAATTCACATCTGAAAGAAACTCAATTTTAAGATTACTTAAGAACATAACTGAAACCAGGGTGTATGCAAAATATGTAAAAATCTTTAAATAGCATACCCACTCTTTTTTGGGGGTGGGGGCAGGGTGTGCTTTCCTCCTCCTTTTTGCTTGGTCTGTGCTTCCCATTTGCCCTTAAAATCTCTGAATCTTAAGGAAATAAGGACAGGGCTGAGTATGAAGAGAGTCCAGGAAAGAAAAAAAGATTTGGGCGCCTTTAGCACCATGGTAAGAACTCTAGTCTTGATCCTGAAAGCAGCTGTGCCAGCAAGGGCCAACAACGAAGTGGGCCAGTGTGCACTTAGCTCAGAGCCTTTCTACAATATGGAATAAATGAACAAAAAAGATCCAGAAAAACACACCAGACTTAAGACAAATAAGGTACACAGGAAGAACAAAAATGACAATGGATAAAACTTGATGGCAAAAATGAGTAAATGTGGGTGGGCTGATAGAAGCCCTTCATATCATGATTATGTTCTTTTCTTCTAGCCCTCTAGTCTTAAGAAAAGAGAAACTAGTCATCCCTCTATACAACAGGTCTCCATTCTTTCTTGCAGCCTAAACGCCCTTGCTTGTAGGGGAAAAAAACCTACCTCTATTTTAAAATTTGGCTCTTCTACTGGGCCTCTCTGTTTAAAAAATAAATTTGAAGAAATCCCACATGTCCTCCATTTTAAAGCAGACTGTTCAAACAGCAAGAAATGTCCACTTCTGTGCTGATTCAGCCCAACTGTGTACACATTCACATCCTTTTTGTAGTTAAAAGTGAAAGTGAAGTCGCTCAGTTGTGTCCGACTCTGCAACCCCATGGACTGTAGCCCACCAGGCTCCTCTGTCCACGGGTTTCTCTAGGCAAGGATACTGGAATGGGTTGCCATTTCTTTCTCCAGGGGATCTTCCCGACCCAGGGATCGAACCTGGGTCTCCTGCATTGCAGGCAGACACTTTAACCTTTGAGCCACCAGGGATAGCCATGATTTTTCATAGTTAAATCATGATCTAAATCTCACACAGTAATCCCATTTTCCCGGCCAATGAGTAGATCAAACAAAAGCATGTGAGCCAATGTTGGCCAAGGTAAAGGAAGTCTACCTTTTGCATTGGGTGTGGAAAAGTCCTAGGGAAAAGAAATCACTGCTCTTTAAACAAAGAGAAACAAACAGGCCACATTCTTCTGCTGGGCATTATTTAACTAGGTGAGACACAGAGTCGGCATAGGTGCACGAAAAAAGCTAGCAAAAGACAACACACAGAGGAGAGCAGAGTTTAAAGATAGAAATTATGAGTCCTTGGTATCACTGAGGCGAACCTTTTCCACCTTAAGCCAGCTGAGCACAGGTCTTATATGATGCTCTTTTACTTAAGCCAAAGACATGTGAGTTGATTCCTCTATCAATCTGGAACTTTTTCATCAAAACCAATATACTCTTACTTTGAAATGTACCTTCTAAGGTTCACCAAATTTTTAAAAGTTTTTAATAGGAGGGAAAAATAAAGTAACAAGTTAATTAAGCAATGATGTGAAGTGGCTGCAGTGAAATTCTTTTAGGATAACATAAAACACAGAACTCTTACTTACTGGACTCTCCTGGCAGAGACACCCAAGAAGCAGTGCTGTGTATGAGGCCACAATGCAATCCTCCATGTGTTTACCAGCATGTTGAAGGGCTGAAAGTATTAAAACAGAAAACTAATAGTGCATGTGCATATATACATATAAACCAAAAACTACAGCAACAAAAGCACCTAGGAAACCAGCAACTGGGTCATCTTTACTTCAAAACTGCTAAACGTTGATAATGGTGCTACTGCTGCTAAGTCACTTCAGTCATGTCCGACTCTGTGTGACCCCATAGACGGCAGCCCACTAGGCTCCCCCATCCCTAGGATTCTCTATGCAAGAGCACTGGAGTGGGTTTCCATTTCCTTCTCCAATGCATGAAAGTGAAAAGTGAAAGTGAAGTCGCTCAGTCGTGTCTGACTCTTCGCAACCCCATGGACTGCAGCCCACCAGGCTCCTCCGTCCATGGGATTTTCCAGGCAAGAATACTGGAGTGGGGTGCCATCACCTTCTCTGGATAATGGTGCTAGGAAGATGTAATATCCACACAAATTAACCAAATTTAAAAAAAAAAGACAACCCACAAATGGTAGAGAGACCTTAATATAAAAGCTAAAACCATAAAACCCTTAGAAGAAAACACAGGACTAAATATTTCTGACCCTGGGTTAGGAAATGGTTTCTCAGATACACCACCAGGACCACAAAGACAATATAAAAAATAGGTAAGTTAGACTTTATCAAATTTAAAGCTTCACTTTCAAGAAGACAACTCATACAATTCATCTGCAAACCAGGTATTTGATAAGAATCAAGGCTCTAAAAATTCTACTCAATAACAACAAAAGATAACCCAATTTAAAATATGGGCAAAATACCAAAACTGTCAACACCCTTAGGAGTCATGTTACTTGGTTGCTTCTCTTCACAGACAGTAAAGAGAGGCCCAGGGAGGAAACGCAGACCTTCCAACAGTGCACACATACCATTCTCACTGCTAGGTGAAGACTGCTACGAAACAGCAAAGCCTGTGTGCACTCAACCAGAGAGGCCATAAAACAGCAAGATTATGACCACACATGAAGTAAAAAAAATGTTTTACAGGGGAAAAAATACACACACATCTTTTAAAAAATAAAGCAGTCAAAAAAAATATACCTTTGTTGAGGTCAAGTTCTTCATCATCCTCCTCCTTCTTATTTTTCTCTTCTGTACCATCAGTCTTCTCAGTTGATACCCACTGTATTTCTCCACTTGTTTCTTGCCACTCTCCACTCTTATCATGCTGAGTGGTGGGAGCATCTTTGATCAATTCGTCTGTTTTACTTTCTGCCAACTGTGCTGCTCGTTCTCGCTCAAGGAACAGCTGATAAACATTTTTGAAGATCATTAAAAAGGAATCACCTACCAACATCAATGTACCCAAATATAAGGCTCTATTTGCTTTTAAACATCATTAACCCTAAGAAGCATACTGTCTGGTAAAAAGGCTACATATCAGTAAAAGCCCTAGCTCTACATCCAACTGAAGACAAAACAAAACTATAAATGCTGCTGGGATTCAATTAAGTAAATTATCTACCGATGATGTATGCATTCTATTTTTAAGAATGAAAATCTCAACACTTTCCTTTAATTTGGATAATAACGGGCAGGAAGTTCAAGCAAAAATTACAAATTAAAAGTTAAAATTAAAACAGTTAAAAATTCTTTAAATCCAAGCAGCCTGGATAAATTAACTGGAAGGAAGAGAGGACACTAAATAAAGTTTCATAATATTGGGGGAAAACAAATGGCTTCTTTAAAAGAAATTTAAAGAAATAAAAACCAAAGAAAGTAGAAACCAAGTTCTCAGAGAAAGACTGAGAACTAAATCTCAACTGCTGTATTAACAATAAAAGTATAGTGCTTGCTTTAGCAACACATATAACAGAGAATATTAGCATGGTGCCTGTGCAAAGATGACACCAATATAAGAGACTTGTTGCCTACAGGGAGGGGGATGGGAGAGGGAAGGACTAGGAGTTTGGGGTTAACAGATGCAAACTATTACATACAGGATGGATGGACACAAGGTCCTACTCCACAGCATAGGAAACTATATTCACTGTGATGGGATAAGCCATAAGGGAAAAGAATATGAAGAAGAATGCGTATGTATAGCTGAGTCACTTTGCTGTGCAGCAGAAATTAACACTGTAAACCAACAACATTTCAATTAAAAAAATGCAAGTACAATTGTCAATGGAAGTATACACCAAAAAAGTCTAAAAAGGGAACATACTAAAAACTCTTGCCTTCACTTACTTATTTCCCTGTGCTGGCACAATGTTGAATGTACAGAAAGCGTTTCATATATTTGCTGATATGATCTGGAGAAACCCTAAATCACTGATGACAGCTATCAGAAAACTAAATGCCAAGTAGATCTCAAAAACTTGCTGAAATATACAGAAGAATGGTATGTAAACTTTAATACCCTTAAGAAAATGTATTTTATAGTTTTTTCAGTTTTGACTTCTAATTTTGTAAATATCAATAGATAAAGCACATATAAACAAAGCTCTTTGGAGTCCCCAGTAATTGTTAAGAGTATAAACAAGTCCTGAGATCAAAATGTTTGAAAAGAGGATGACGGGCATCTAGTTGCAGATTATTTCCTGAAAACACAGTTCACAAGCACTTCTAGTTTCAAAAAGACCAAAAGGATTAAAGGTTAACCAAGACTTCAGAAAAAAATGAAAAAGATGGTTCATTATTACTGTCACTTAAGGAACTGACAAAAGTAGCTTGCAAAAAGATAAAAACTGTAATGCCAGCATTGTCAAAAAACCCCCCAAAACTCACATATAGTTTTGAGAGGAAGTATAAACGAGAGGAAAGGGAGTGTTTGGGGTGGGGTGAGTTGGGGACATCAGTCTTAACATATTAGTACATATTCTAACAATTTCTAAGTTAGGAAATTACTCCAAAGATACACATACTTTGAAAAGTATGTCCCAGTATTCAGATGCACACAGTCCTGGGCACAGATCAGACCAGTAAATGCTAGAGAACTAAGGCTAGAAGTTAATTCCTAATTTGTTGTTAATAATCTATCTTTGATTCATAAGCAAATGGGCCTTGTTTCTGCTTTTTGCTAACAGTGTCTAATGACTGACTGACATAGCTGAAAACAGCAGAGTAAATGAAGTAATGGTACACATTCTAACCTCTCACTGAACTGGTAAAAATAGCAGAGGGAGAGAGGAGGCTGAAGGGAGACAGAAGATGCAAGTGATCAAGAACTTGGACAGATGCCACCAACAAAGGGTTAGGGTTAAGCTGTTGCTTACCTGCACTAAAGCCTGAACTGCATGAACTTGTCCAGCTATCCTTAAACCATCATCTCCTTCTCCACTACAGAAGGAAGAATCAAAAGAACATGATGTTTCCATGTTGACAAGACAGTGCCGATTTCGAGCACTATATTCCACTAGATTTATCAGTAGACCTAAACCCTACAAAAATGAAAACATGCATGTTACCACAGGTGAGGATTAAAAGCAAATGGACACAATATACGTAACTCTTAATGGCAGCCAGAAAGCAAGTCAGTGCTCTACCATCTACATGGTTAAAAACCAGTATATAAAATGATGATTTCCCCAAAGATGTTGTTTCATCATCTTACTAGATCAAGTACATATGTATGAAACAAGCCACTTAAACTCACCAGCACTCGAATATCGAATCTCTGCTCCTGAGGTAGGTACTTTGGAACCTGAAGCACACAGTTCATGGCTGTGCCAATCAAGCCATCCTGCTCTCCTGTTTTGGTGCTGCCCCATTCTGAAGTGGGGAATGGGCAAAGTGTGAAATTGTGACCAACTATTAACACGAATATTAAAAGTTAAAAACACATAGCTTAAAAAAGAATAGTCATTTCTTTATTAAAATATATTGTTGACTATAATATTTCTAAGCCAAGCCACAAGGCAGGTTCTAAAAACATCAGCTCTTAGAAGCAGTTAAATCTATACATGAATAAGTGAGTTACATGACAGTAATTTAAAAACCACTACACTGAGAGAAGAAACAAGGGGATTGACTTATTTTTGCATGTGATACTGTACAGTCTATCAATGAGAATATATGCGGAAGCATGACTTACCATTGTCGTTGGTTAAGTTGAGCAGCACCCCGATGATGGCCCTCATGCAGTCTTCCACTGCTTTGCCCACGTGGTTAGTTACATTCTGCTGAGGCAGAGGCTTACTGTCAGGTAAGCATATACTGTTCTCAGCACGGTTATACTGCTTAATCAGCTCTTCACAATGTTGTAATGCTCTTAAGAGAAGACAAAATACAGACTATTATGCTCAACAAAAATAGTTATATTAAGAACTTCTACTGCCTTGGACCTTAATGCTTTAAATCTGTCATAAAGGCTGCCAAATTAATCTTTTTCTATTCAGATGTTATGTGAACTATTTAACCATGCATCAAACATGTCTGATATCACATTAGGTGCTAAATTTTATTTTGGGAAAACTTGTTAATATAAATTTTTCTAAGCAAAGTGAAAATTATAAACTCGATGCAGAAGTTTATACTACCAACAGCTGTCCCCAATTTTTCCAATCTCTCCAACATAACAAACCTACTACCCCACCTCACCCAAGGTAAAACCATTAAAAGCCAGCACTGGACACTTCTGAATTTCATTTAGATGTTTGTCCTTTAGAATGTAAACTCTCAGCAGGTAGAGGATATTATTTATATTACTATTGCATAATAACTTTGTATAAACAGATACTAAATACTTCATAAACATTAGAACATTTTTAAAAACATGAGGTCATTTAACTGACATGTCTGTCTCCTGGCAGTCATGCAAGGGTATCAGCTACATCTAAGGATTCACAAGATACTACCCAAAGTAACAAGGAAATGTAATCTTTAACTGGTTCTAGTATTTCTGAGACTCTCTTTAAATCACCGAGTCCATTAACTTAATATCTACAAAATAATGATGAAATACACAAATTGTGAGTTGATTCTTTATGTATAACATGCAAAATCCTTAAAACTACTATGTCTAATTCCCCTCTAGAGGCTTCTTAAAAAAAACTCTCTAATTAGGAAGGTATTCATGTCTAACCTAAAATAATGTGTTCAGATGTTTGGGGATGTTCGCCAGGATTACCATGCTGTTACTGTTAACTGCCTAAGTAGCACTGAACTAAATCTGTTGGGAGGTAAGAAGAGACAGTAAGGGTATATTGTTTAATTATTCAATATACCATCCTTGCATTTATCAGCATTCTACTGAAAGCTTCAGAAAGTCTGAGGAGTGGTCTTTCACAAACATCCAATTCTAATGTCTACTGACACAAGTTCCTAATCACAAAAGGTTCCTAACATTGTTTTAGAAGGCATTTGTCAGGAGTCATTAAGTATATAGGAGACATTTTAAAAATAAGATACAAATTTAACTTGCACAAATACTCTTTGGTGAGAAAGTAAAACATAGTAATACAACAACTAGAACACATACCTTAAAGGTATGAAGTATAACACAGAATTCACAAATACAGGATGGAGGGAAAACCTACAGACTAAAAACAAGAATATTGGGAACTAGAGACTATTTGGGATTATGGGAAAACTGAATACTGACTGGACTTATAATATGAAGCAATTACTAATTTTTAAGAGATGAAAATGCTCATTGTGGTTATATTTTTTAAACAGTTCTCTTTTCTCAAGTATTTATGGATGAAACTATATGAAATCTGTAATCTGCTCCAAAATAATGTAGAGGGCAGAATGGATAAGGTTATATATACATGGTAACATGACTGGCCAATGTTTGATGATCACATTCAAGCTGCATGTACACTGAGGCTTATCATATTATTGTCTACTCTTATCTCTGTTTGAAATTCTCCAAAACAAGAAGTTAAAAAACAGATAAACTTGAGTCAGGCTGTAGTGGGCCTTTGATACTAAGGACTTTGGACATACATCCAAAGACAAGAAATCACACAGATTTGGAGTTTGGGATTATTTTTACAAAAAAAAAATCTGAGGAAGGTTAACCCACTGTGGTGTAACATTGGACAGGCTAGAGGCCAGAGTACCAGGGCAGAGATATCAACAACTAAACAGACTTATTAGTAAGAAGCTGCTGTTAATAAGCTAGAACCAAGACTGGAGACATACTTGGAAACTTTATACACACTGAGGTGATATCATTAGCCCAGTGTCAAGAAAGCTGGGCAGAGTGTGTGAAATGAAGGAAGCTACATATAGATCTGGGAAAATAGGTATAAACAAACAGCGGAAAGCAGCTAGTAAAATTCATTTACAATAAAAATAAGGACTAATGCTTACTACTATATGCCAAGCATTGTTTTAGGTTTACATATGTATATTAACTCCTTCTATATATTGTAGATAATCTATATTATATACAATATACAAATGATATTTTAAAGTCTTTTTTAGAATTAAAATATTATTTAAAATATGTATCATATATAACTTAAAATATATTAACATACATACTAATTCTTTTACTGCAACAACCTTGGGTAGGTAGATATAATTATTACCGCCGTTCTGTAAGAACCTGTAAGTTCAGAGCTATTATAGGGCTGATGTTCTGAAGTCAAGATCCAAACTCAAGCCATTCTGACTTCAGAATCTGTACTCCTAACTTCTGTACCTACTGCACTGCTTCTGGCTCACAAAGCTTGACAGACAGAAACGCTTTACAGAGGAAGGCGACAGCGGCACTTCCTTCAGAGTCGATCCAGATGCTTTACGTAAACAGCACGGCCTTTCAGAAGAACTTACTTAGCTGATGAAACAATGAGTTGTGAATCTTTATAGGCAATCAAGTAGCTTTGATTCTCTGGATTATGCACTGTTACCTAAAAGGGAAAATTTTGAAATTTTGTGGCAATCCATAACATTCATTCATTCACACACAACACAAAGCGCTCTAAAAGACATAAAGATAAGGAAAAATTAGCCCTTGTTGTCTAAAGGGAGAAACAACCCACATGTTCTAAATTTAAAATAACAGAGCTACTGCTTTATTACAAAATCAAAACACCACTGTTATAACTGCTTGCTCACCTTTAATATATTCTGTACTACACATTCACTGTAATGAACTACCAAGCACTTTAAATGTCAGAAAAGTGCTATCACTAACTTAATAAACTAATATTTTAAAGTTCTTAAGTATATTCATTTAGACTTTTAAAAAAATTAGATGTTTATTTAACGTACTTGACACTCCAGAAGAAAAAAGGAACAATGTGAATTTCATCTGTGCCAAGAACTTTTCATTCACACTAGATTATTTTCCCATAGATGTTTCTACACTGAACTAAGTCATTCATAAAAGTCAAAAAACAAACTGACTGCATTACAGTCTCAATTTGGATTAACAAAAGTGAAACTCTAGAGATATATAAATTATGACAGTCTCACACAGAGAGCATATTTAAGATTAGATCATTTTCTTCAAATAGCTGTTCATACTTACACTTTCTAAAACTCGTAAACATCTCTCTGCTCCCCATAATGAGGCTACTAGTTTCTCTTCATCCTCATCTTTACTTAAATGATCCACACATTCTTTCACTAGGAGAAAGGAAATGGACATAGATTAACATGTCTCATCACTTCAATACTTACCCCCTTTACTAACACTAAAAGTCATCTGTATACATGCTATTAATGTGTTGGAACCTCTCTGAACACTTATTCTAAGTTTTATACAGTGAGATGCTGAAATGTATGAGACTCTAATTTATAATGATTACCTTTCCAATATCAAACTGTTAATGGCCTTTTCTTTAAAAGTTAAAAGATTTTGAAGATGCTACTAAAAGGAAGAGATCTTTTCAAACTGATGCAATTATTCTTTGAAATATATGAACATAATATTCAGGTTTTACATTAAAAAATGTATGTGTAATATATCATACCTTTATCTACAATGTGATCCAGACCACCCAAAAGCCGCAGTTCTTCTTTAAACCAGTCCCCTGCTCGTTTAGAAGTAAGGGACAGCAAAGTCTCCATAGCTAAATGCCCAGTCTGAAAATCAGAAGCACCATTAAGGAATTTTGACTCTGAGTAGTAATTCTGAGGAAACAATTCTAGAGATTGCTTTTTTAAAAAAGGAAATTGCATGCTACCAGCCCACAGTATTTTTTTAATACAGTAAATGCTTTTTAAAAGTAAAGCTAGTTTAAAACTGGTATCAGAACAGTCTTAAGCTAAAGAAATATTTTTAATCCATTGGCTTGTTTTCAGAGAAAATCCATTATTTAAAGTAGTCTATCACTTGCCAGTTCGATAAAATATATACTGGTACCATCATATAGGCTCAAGGGCGAATCAAAAGGTATAATTAACTGCAGATCAATACAATAGATTAATTTACCACAAAGGTTATAACAAGAAATACTCCAGAAACAAGGTGTGGGTGTGTCAAAATTTCTGTCTGTTGGTAAAAACTGGTATCTTATTGCTTTGCTTTATGTTTTCTAACTATAGCAAATGAGCTTATTTTCACATATTTATCAGTTACCTGTAATTCTTTTACTGTAAGTCCCCTGTCAAATATTCTTCTCTTTATATTCATGTAAAGTAGCTTGTCTTTTTCTTACTGTTCTATATATTTTCTTATCTATTCTGAACAAAATTACTTTTTTTTTAGGGTTTCATATTCACCAATTTCAAACTTTATACTACAGGGTTAGCAGCTTGGATACTTTGGCCTCTATGACAAAATTATATATAAACAATGATTTAGGACTACTACTGGAGGAAGCAAAGAACACTCAGAGCCATATTTATAAACCAGGCTAGGTTTTTTTCCATCCCTTCATTTGCCTTCAATTATTAATTTTACTTTTTAATTGAATTTCTTTTAAAAGGGCAACTTGGTTCCTGTGACAATAAAGGAACTTTAATAAAACAAAAGAAATGCTTTAATGTAACAAAGGTGAAAAGACCTGGTTATCTTCCCAAAGCTCATTGCTTTGAAAGATGCAAGTTTACAGTATATCTTGCTGGCCCATTTTGAACTGAATATAAATTAAATATTTAGAAATGCAAAAAATAGATCTTTTCAGCAAAAATCTTAATATTACTGATTTAGAAGAGATTTTATTTTATACCTTACAGCTTTTATTCTGTACTTTAAAAAGAACAAGGCTGATGTCCAAGGTGACAAATACAGATCTAGAATTCAACACCATGAAAACAGATATAATTCTGCTCAATTCTCATTCTAAGTCCTTCAAAGAGTAATGTAATAAGATCAGTTCGGGCAGGGTTAGCTCATGAGTCACAGCAGTGAAAATGAAGACTAATGAGGCTTTCTTTGCTTAGGAAGAAAAGGACATAGTAATTTGATGTTAATACAACAAACATTTGTAAGATCTGATGTAAAAAAGCAACTTTATGGTTTGTTTCTATAGGCATAAAAAGGACTGTTGGTATTTTAGGCTATATTCAGTATATAATATGCTAGTATTTTAAAATAGCCTACAATTCAAACATTTTATTTGAAACTGGAATAGTTCTCAAAGAGTTAAAACACAACCAAATCACTAATCAGAGTACTATTCAGCAATTCTGAGCTCTGTTATTAGAATTATATTTTAATATTATATTAATATTTAAAAATATCTTTCCATGGTACATCAGGAATAGCAACATATTTCAAGGAACAGGTTGAGTAATGAATAAAACAATGTGTAGGAGACGGTCACTGTACAAAGCAATGTCTATTGTTACAATTTAAGATGAACACAACACCGGGAGAGTAGCTGAAGCTGGGGGGGCACGCCACATCCTAATAGCAGCAACTGTGTGTTCTCATTTTAATCACATGAGTTAACTACTTAATACAGCACGGTTATTATACTGGTATTTACCATCCTAGTAAATTCAATAAATGATGGGAGAAAATTCAACAAGCAAGTTTATCATCTTTATTTAAGAGCAAATGCCTGGGAAGAATCTAAATGTTGGGAGAGAAAATTATAATGATGATAGTAACAATAATTTTTAAAAGCTGTATGTATTCAGTTATGCAGCAAATAAAAATTATAGGCTCAAACTTATTTCTTTATAGCATTAAAAAATAGTAATATGTTCTAAAAATGTTAAAAGTATGAATGTATTTTAAAATTAGGATACAAATAGTTTGGTGAGGTAGAAGGATTGTTTATCCACACGTTGAGCATAATAGCTATTTTCTAATCTTAATAAGTGAAAGTACTAAATACATGTCAATTTTGTATCCTATCTTTTAATGTTAACTTGCTTTCCCCCTCAACTCCCACTCCACCTCAATCTATTCCCTACTCTACCTCAACTAAGAGCAATAATCCCAAGTCATTATATGGCTAGCACAAAGCATTCTGTAGTTTCTGAAAGCAAATATTGCAGTCTTCAGTTTAGTGGACAGTAGAAAAACCAATAATTATATAATGTTGGAATTGTCTGAAAGTCAAGTATATATAAATAAATAATCTTATTTTTTCAAAATGACAAGACCAGTTATCATCCACTGGCCTACTAATCTTTGGGGATATTCTTGATTCTACAAGTTTTTTAAAAAGCCAGAGGAAAGTAAAACTAAAATCAACCAAAAGCAACATAATCATCTTCAATTTGGGGAGTTGTACTGAGCACAAGCCTAGCCATGGCCATGAGTGTGAGGGACATTGCTCTGCAGAGGGGTTCACGCCTGGGAATCCTCCTTTTGAGTCTTGGTCCCTTGCAGCAGTTAATCAGACATCCTGAGATACTCTGAAATAAATGAATGCTCATTGAATATGGCTCTTTCTGAAGATCCTTTAAATCTTTATTCCTAAAACCCATATAGTGTTAAGAATTCAAGTTTCTAATAGCCTAAATGTAGTTCCTACATTTAAAAAAAACTGACATTTTCATTTTATAACCAAAGGAAGGAACTCACCGTTATATTTTCTAGATCAAGGTGCTTATTGTGCACAGTTTCACAGAGCCTTCGAATTTTTTCTTTGATTTTGTTCATGTCTTTCTCATTCAGCAGCTTAGCTGAAGAAGCATCTTGTTCCAGTTCTAGAAGTCGAATCATCAGATCTAGGCTAGCTCTATCAAGATCCATGTTTAAACGATCTCTACTCAGTATGTACATGAGGGCAGCTGTACAAAGGGACAGATTCTTCAACAGACCCAAAAAGGGGAAGAAAAGTTAATGTAAGCAATTAGTGACTATTTCAGACAACAAAAGACTATTTTGACATTTGTTTACATTTAGAAACCTTGAAAATGTTTTATTCAGTGAAAATCTCCCTCTTAAAATTTCTAGGGAAATGAATACATCCAATAAATACATAAAGCACCACGGCTTAAAATTTTCCTTTCTACAGACATTCCCTATACGAATGTCTCAGAAGTGTTTAAGTGGAATTATATTTTTTCTGGCCTTTCTGTGCTAAATGAAGAGTTTACAAGACATTTTTTTTCAGCTATATAATCCTACTTTATAATATACTTCACTCTTTGTTCTTTATCATATAGTGAAGTCAAATTTCCATTTAAAATCAATAATGTAAATGTGTTTTAAAAAATAAACACAGCTGGGTTTGTGTTAATACATAAACTCAGGATGCTTGAAGAAACGTGTTAGACTCATTTGTTTAAAATAAACCTATCAGGCCTGGTTGAACCAAGTAGTTTTTTTAAAAAATCATTAATATCATGTGCTCTCAAAATCATTCAGATCAGGTGGTTAGCACATTCAGCTTATAAAATCTACATGTACTGAAGGTGATATAAAGCATTAACAGAACAAAGAGGTCTATGTTAGAATATTCCCAACATTTGGGATATTCTGTACTTCAACATTTTTTCTATGTATCTATTCTAATTGAAGTGTACTTGATCTTACATGAATTTCAATGCACAGAAACACAATTAACTATCTAAAATTTAAACTTTAAATCTCCAAAATTCAAACTGGGTTTCTAACTAACTGCTTACAGAGCAAAATATGTTTGGAAATAAGGCTTTGGAGATCCACTGCCGCTAAGAATATATATTAATGCTTTGGTCCTCTCATAACTTGGTAAGAAAGCACATTAATTCTTATTTCTCTTCTCCCTCATTGTTTTGAACCTGCTAAAACTTGGTAACTGACTTATCTTCATTTGGGCTTAAGTGTATTGCTTTCAGTTTCAGAAGACTCAGTATTAGATTCTGTCACCTAATCTATACTTCAAATATAATTTTCCTGAACAAAAATATAATAAAGCCATTTCAAATTACCACCACTGATGATTAGTAGTGATTTTTTTCTAACTTTGAAAATGTTAAACCTAACTTTTATATGTAAATATGCTCTATTTTTTAAGAGAAAGTGTCAAGTCATAATGAAAATGAGGATGTGATTCCTTTTCACAATGGGATTCAACATCCAAGCAAAATACTTAGAATTTTAATATCCAAAGTTTTTATTCATGTTATTAATGTCACAAAGAGGTAAAAGTTGTCCCCCTCACCCCAGTACTTTCTTTTTTTTAAATATAGATTACTTATTTTAATTGGAGATTAATTATAATATTGTATTAAAAATATGGAACGCTTCACGAATTTGCGTGTCATCCTTGCACAGGGGCCATGCTAATCTTCTCTGTATCGTTCCAATTTTAGTATATGTGCTGCCAAAGCGAGCACCCCAGTACTTTCTGATTCAAGGTAATCAATGCTTACAGAACTAAGTATTCAGTATGGTACGTATGTCATGTCAGACAATGGTTAACAGTATAAACTGACAAGGAAGAAAAAATGTTGAGCAAATAGTCTGAAATGATTTATTAAGCAAAAAATCCTGGCATTAAGTTTTTCTCAATATTTAGCAAATATGGGGCTTCACTGGTGGAGGTGAAGAATCTGCCTGCCAGTGCAGGAGATACAGGTTCAATCCCCGAGTGGGGAAGATCCCCAGGAGAAGGAAATGGCAATCCAGTTATTTTTGCCTGGAAATCCTATGGACAGAAGGCTGGCAGGCTACAGTCCTTGGGGTTGCAAAAAGAGCTGGGACACAACTTAGCTACTAAACAACAAAAACAAATTTAGTAAATATAAACTAGAATTCTAAAATAATGCTTCTCAACCCCAGAAACTTAAATACCTGATGATGCTGGGAATCATCCAAGGTTTTAAAGACCATTGCTACCATTCCATGTGCTCGCAGGTGCATTCGAAAACTGGGCATGGCACATTTAGTAGCCAAGCTAATAACACTAGAAGAAAACAGACTAGGTCAAGGGGACTGAAAATAGCTAGTGCGTTTTGTTTTTTTTTTTAATTTGCTAATACCTAAATAAACAACAGAGTGCTCCGGGGTTGGGGGTTTATGTGAGTCAAAGCATTGCCCATGCAGATCACAATATAAAGACATGGGCAAACCAAATTTATTAAATACTTACTGATGCACAGTATGTGATTAGGTACGCTATATTAAAAAAACACAAATAATACATGATTGTCTTCAGTGTATCCTTTATATTACTGCTACCATTAAAAGCAAAAACATCTCAGGTATCTTCCATGTTTCTGATCCATAAAAAGTATAAATATATAACTGGACATATTCCAAATGAGTGGATAATCCAATCAAACCAAGATATTCAAACCATTATAGTATGCCAAAGATGATCCAAATCAAAACATGCTTAAATCATTTATCACTTGCTTGTATAAAATCTGGTGCTAAAAAAGAAAAGATTCTTTGGCATAACACTTTTAACATCTGGAAACTGAAGCCCCCCTATGCTATGCTAAAATGCTGTACCATCCAACTTTCTTTAGTCCATGTAGGATCAAGTCCCTTAAAAGAAATCAATCACATTTTAACATCACTGGCTATAACCTACACCTATGATAACAAAAATTGCAAATGTTTGGCTCCACTGAGCTAAAAAATTTTAATGAGAAGGAGCATGCATACAATTTTCAAATATAAAAATAAGATCTTACCTAAGGCAACGTGTGTTTAGAGGCTGTGTGCTCTTTAAGCCACTTAACAAGTACTCAATGTCATCAGTGAACTCTTGGTTTTCACCAAATTCCACCACATCATTGAAGTGCTTCACGTGCTGAACAACAGTATACAACTGCCAAGAAAAAATAAGTCCACCTCTTTTGTAACTATGAAGTAGCATATTTAAATCTATGAACTTGCTCTGCTTTATTTAAAAGTGTATAAAGTAAGTTTATTAGATGGCAACCAACAAGTGTTTTAAAAACACTGGTAGTAGTAGGACGAGGTAAGTTTGTGGTTCAAAACTCAGTATCAGTTTACTGATATGTGCTCAAGACATTAAAAGGCTAAATTACATACAAAATTCTATCCACATGCAGTAAAACTGTATATGGATGCTTACTTCTTTGTCTTCTTTTCTGCATTTCAGTGCAGTAACTATATCTTGGTAGGGCTGAGTAGGTATTGTCACAGTTTTTATCACTTTGGGTGGTGGTGCGGGAGCCTTAAAAACTCCATCATCTTTTTGATTTTGCTCCTTTGAAGACAGCCTCACCTATTAATAAAGGTATTA
Source organism: Oryx dammah (assembly GCF_014754425.2). Classification (NCBI taxonomy): domain Eukaryota; kingdom Metazoa; phylum Chordata; class Mammalia; order Artiodactyla; family Bovidae; genus Oryx; species Oryx dammah. Next base: position 19,083,911 of record NW_024070190.1, on the reverse strand, counting down.
AATTAGTTGTTCTAAATAAATATGTAAAAATAGTAATATCTCATCTACTTGGTAAATTTAGCTTGAGAGTAATAAAACCCCAATTCTCCCCCTCAAAGGTAGGGGGAGGCCTCTGAAAGGTCATAAGGGATACTTCAAAAATTCCATGCACTATAAGGTAAGACTTATATGTGTTTTACTCACAAAAGAACCACTCAGGAACTTATTCTGGTCTTTTCAACCTAACATTTCATACAATTAGTTATCCATCTCCAGAATCATTAGAAGGAATAAAGAACCAAAATGACATACATAAATAGCACTGACAAAGGACGCAGGATAGACAGGAAGAGGAAAACGACAACAGACAGACAAAAGGACTTTTAAAGTACAGGAGTCCATAGTTCATGGTAGGAAAAAATCAGCCATAAAAGCATGCACAATAATACCTAATATGCACAATAATGGTTTAATACTAGTAAAAGGAGCTTAGTTAATATATCCAGAAGACAGAGAACTGTACATTTTAGGATGATCTCTATTCCTATTTTTTATTGTCTATAAAGAATTCATTCTTTGATAGCTCCATATGACTGAGGTGTCACTATTAATCTGTAAGTTATTAATGTATGATCCTATCAGTTATTCTGGAGCAAATAATTTGCTAAAAATCTTTTTCAAATGTGTTTTGAACTGAAAGGTTATTACTATAATGCAAGAAAAAAGTTCTGCTCTAAAAAACAAATTAATCACTCAAAGCCACTTTAAGATCAGTGTAAGATATACTGATATAGCTCTCAATCATTTAAAAATTCCATAAAATGTGGATCAAGAATTGTCCAGTATTTTTAAGGCTTTCATTCATAACCTAGTAACACTAGAATTTCTGTTGTCCTGCCCACAATCATTACTTTTCCAGTGAATTAAACTAAAATCACTAAATTTTGGTGAAAAAGTTAAAAATAAAACTATTAAACAGAAAAGCTAGAGACTTTCAAATTATGAATGAAGATAGCAACTGCTTAATATTCTTCATACAAACATGAAATTAAAAAGTACAGTTCACTTACTGTGACACTCTGAGGTTTTACTACTGGTGGCGCAGGTAGTTCTTCTGAGTCTGGATGATTCCAATGTCTAGCATTATATACGGCTTTTGTAGGAGACTACAGGAAAGAGAAAAATATCAACTATTTCCATCTTACTCTGCATCCTTATATGATTATCACATTTTAAAACTAAAAATCACAAAGAATAATTTATATAAATTGGATTCTTTATCATTAGCACCAACTGGGAAGCCAAGATACACAATATCTGATTTATACACCATTATGCTCCTACCATGCCAATGGCGGGTATGGAGCCACGGTCCTATTTTGACACAAAATCAACAATCAGTGTTCTGGGCAACTGACTACCATCCAAGAAAAGAAATTTAAACCTCTGGTTTGGCTTATATTAACTTACTAATCAATACAGTTAATTCAACCTACTCTTTATTCCTCATACTACTGATTCATGCCCCACATTCTTCCAACAATGAAAATCAGGCAGCTTACAAGAAAGGATAAAAGTCCTTATTCATTTAGGTGAAACTGGTGAGTTTCCAGATGAGTGTCATTATTCAAGTTTTCAGGTTTTATATAAAGGTAAATATGGTATGTATACCAAAGTGGAATCTAATTCAGTACTACATACTAAAATACATGCAAAATGTATAAAAATGCATACTGGGTAGGATAAAGATGTAAATCACCCCACCCCGCTACAAGTTAGTTTACTGCCAAATCAATATACTATAAACTTTATGAAAAAGACCTTTCAGCTTTAACACTTTGAATTTAAAAACTGAGTATAAATAACTATGAGCCTGCATAATCAAATCCAGAGAATTAAATCTGTATTAAAAGGAACAAATCTTCATTTTCAAAAGGAAACTGATTAAACAGACTAATAACATTTTCTCCATCATTTACAAAATTATGTTAAACTATGTCTTTTAAACTTCAAATAATCTCATTAGAGATTTTTTCTTTGTAAGAGTATAATTAATAATCTTTGTATTTTCAGTATTACATATAAAAACCAAAGGAGTACAAGAAAAAAAACATACATCAAGGCTGGCCAAAAAATCTACATAAAAAATTAACCATCTTCCCTTACTAGCCTCAAAGAAGGAACATTATTGGAATTGAGCATCATACAAAGTTATCATTTTATATAAATATCTCCTTCAAAATAACCATGCTGTGACAAAAACAACTGTGTAAACTCCAGAAGAACTGGTTTTTCAAAAGACAGAGTTTAAACTAATTCACATACTAATTTTGTTAGAAAATCTTAATGTGAAAAGGAATCTACTGTGAAACTTACATAAAGCAGAAAGTCTCACTTGTACTGTGTATACAAACACATTAGTATTCTTATATATTAGCATAAAGTAATGCAGTATTAGTAAACTAAAGCAGTTTATGCAATGACTTGATCAGGTCTTGTGAGGCACAACGACATAGAGCAGACTCAACATCAATTTTTAACCTCTATTCCTTACTATTTTTCTCTCAATATCTATATAATTCACATGCCTGCTAGTTGTTAGATCCCTCATTTCAGCAACCTCAAATACCCAAAGCGCAGCCATAAGCCCGGGAAGATAACAGAGTTTTTAAAAGAAAACATGCCTCAAACCTGAAGCACTTATTTTTAAAAAGCATTGATTTCAAGAAAGAATATTTTGGATAATATGAAGGTTATCTGGTTCCACCAGTAACAAAACAGCAGAAGTCAGTGTTCTCAAGTGAGCAGGTCCTGGAGGCTGGGCCTCCCACCTATAAGACATGCACACCGCTACACACAGAGCAGACAGCGGGTAAGCGCCTACTGCACAGCACCGCCAAGCCTACTCAACACTCTGTAACGGCCTACGTGGGAAAAGAGTCTAAAAGAGAGTGGATATATGTATAGGCATAACTGATTCACTTTGCTCTACACCTGAAACTACCACAGTGCTGTAAGTCAACTGTACTCCCAATAAAATCTTTTTAATTAATAGCAAAATATAGATATATAGGAAACAGACCCCCTTCTAGTTAACTGCAAGTGGCAGTACACCTAATAGTTACAAAGGAGAGATAGCAACTACATGGTATGGATTAAACTCCAGATAAATAGTAAGTTCTACTACTACTCGTTACTAAATATTTTTCTCATCTATAAAATAGCATTCATAACAGTATCTAGTCAAGGCTATGGTTTTTCCAGTGGTCACGTATGGATGTGAGAGTTGGACTGTGAAGAAAGCTGAGCAACGAAGAATGGATGCTTTTGAACTATGGTGTTGGAGAAGACTCTTGAGAGTCCCTTGGACTGCAAGGAGATCCAACCAGTCCATTCTGAAGGAGATCAGCCCTGGGTGTTCTTTGGAAGGAATGATGCTAAAGCTGAAACTCCAGTACTTTGGCCACCTCATGCGAAGAGCTGACTCACTGGAAAAGACTCTGATGCTGGCAGGGATTGGGGGCAGGAGGACAAGGGAACGACAGAAGATGAGATGGCTGGATGGCATCACAGACTCGATGGACGTGAATCTGGGTGAACTCCAGGAGTTGGTGATGGACAGGGAGGCCTGGCGTGCTGCAATTCATGGCGTCGCAAAGAGTCAGACACGACTGAGCGACTGAACTGAACTGAACTGAACAGTATCTACTGCAAAAGGGTTGTTGTGAGGATTAAATGAATATATGTAAAACACATATTAGAGTGCCTGAAACAGTATGTACTATACAAGTATTATCACTGATAGTACTAATGATAATAACTATTACGTGATGATGTGCGAGTATGGGTTCAGCATCTATATAAGAAAATTGGAGTGTATATACACACACACACACACATCTACTCACCTAACAGAGGCCTGAAATAAAAGGGATACCTGACATAAACATACTCTGTTAACAAATATTATTATAAAAAGCAGACTGGGATAGACTGTTCTAATTCATCTCAAAATTCAATAATATCCTTGATAAATACAGAGGCAAAAATCCTCAACAAAATACTAGAAAACTAAATTCAACAGCACATTAAAAGGATCATACATCCTAACTATATATAGGATTTATTCCTGGGATGCAAGGTTGTTTCAACACATGTAAACTAATCAATGTGATACACCACCTTTATGGTAAAGGACAAATATCACATAATCATCTCAAATGGTGCAGAAAAACCACTAAACAAAATCCAACTCTCTTTAATGAAAAATATTCAACAAAAGAAACTGAAGGAAATTATCTCAACAGAGGTCATATTTTAAAAGGCCCACAGCTAACATCATACTCAATAGTGAAAAAAATGAAAGCTTTTCCTCTGAGATCAGTAACAAGGTAAGGACGTCCACTCTCACTGATTAAACACAATACTGAACATATAACAAAAGTAATTTGGCAAGAAAAATAAATAAAAGGCATCCAAATAAAAAAACTTTTTCTCTGTTCACAAATGACATAATCTTGTATATAGAAAACCATAAAGATGTCACCAAAAAAAAAAAAACCATTAGAACAAATAAAAATGTATTCAATAAAGTTGTATTTGAGCAAACTCTGGGAGATAGTGGAGGACAAAGAGAGGAGGCTGGCATGCTGCAGTCCATGGAGTTGCAGAGCCAGACACGACTGGTGACTGAACAGCAACATGATACAGGGCTCATCTGCACTTACACACACCAACAGAGGACATCTGAAGAGGAGATGGAAGGAAATTCCATTCACAACCACAGCAAAAAGAATACAATGCTCAGGAATAAATTTAACCAAAGAGGCAAAAGATCTGTGTGCACCGAGGACTACAAAACGCTGAAATTAAAAGACACAAAGAAATGGAAAAACACCCTTTGCTCATGGATTAGATGACTTAGTAGTTAAAATGGCCATACTATTCAAAGTGATCTACAACTTCAATGGAATTCCTGTCAAAATCCTAACGGTAATTTCTACAGAAACAGACCAAACTTAAAGCTTATATGGCATCTCTAAAGACCCGGAATAGCCAAACAATCTTGAGAAATAACAAAAAGACCAGAGGCCCCACATTTGCTGATTTCAAAACATTACAAAACTACAGTAATCAAAAGAGTAGGGTACTGATGCAGAGACAAATATATAGATCAAGTGTACAGAATATAACACCCAGGAATAAATCCACATATATATGGTCAAATTATCTTCACCAGTGGGGACAGTCTCTCCAACAAATGGTGCTGGGAAAACTAGATATCCACATCCAAAAGAATTAAACTTGACCTTCATCTTACACCATACACAAAAATATTTTTAAAACTTAAAAGTAAGACCTGAAGCTAAAACTCCCAGAAAACATGGGTGTGTGGGGGATACTTAACGGTGATTATAGCAATGACTTCTTGCCACGAACAAGGAACAAAAGCAAGCATGAACAGCTAGGAGTGCATCATGAGAAGCCGCTGCACAGCAAAGAAAACAAGAGTGAAAAATGCAACCTACAGAACAGAAGAAAAATCTTCAAACCGTTTGTCTGATAAGAGATTACTATCCCAAATAGACAGGGAACTCCTATAAGTCAATAGCAAAAGAAAAGAAAAAGAAAAACAGGCAACAGACTTGAATAGAACTCTAAGCACCGAAGAATTGATCCTTTCTAATTGTGGTGCTGGAGAAGACTCCTGTGAGTCCCTTGGACAGCAAGGAGATCAAAACAGTCAAGCCTAAAGGAACTCAACCCTGAACAGTCATTGAAAGGACTGATGCTAAGGCTGAAGCTCCAATACTTTAGCCACCTGATGCACAGAGCTGACTCATTAGAAAGGACCCTTATTCTGGGAAAGACTGAGGGCAAGAGGAGAAGGGGACAGAGGATGAGTTGGCTGGATGGCATCACCGACTCAATGGACATGAATCTGAGCAAACTCTGGGAGATGGTGAAAGACAGGGAGGCCTGGCATGCTGCAGTCCATGGGGTCACAAAGAGCCGGACATGACTGAGCAACTGAACAACAAATATGATCCTGCAATCCCACTTTGAAGTATTTATTCAGAACAATTAAGAACAGGATCTCGAAGAAATCTTGTACTTCCATGTTCAATGCAGTATTTTTCAAAATGGCCAAAAGGTAGAAATAACCTAACTATCCATCAACAGAGAATAAAGAAAATGTTACATATCCATACAACAGAATATTATTCAGCCATTAAAAAAAAAATCCTATCATATGCTATAATATGAACCTTCAGGACATTACCCTAAATGAAATAAGCCAGTCACAGAAAGACTTAATACTGCATGATTCCACTTATAAGAATTCTAGTCAAACTCATAAAAATAGAAATGGTGGTTGGGAGGGGCTGGACAGAGGCCAAAGTGGGGAGTTGCTATTCAATGGGTATAAAGTTTCAGTCAGGCAAGATGAAGAAATGCTACTACAAAACCATGGTACAATATTGTGCTTACAGTTAACAATACTATACACTTAACAATTTCCTATGAGGTAGACCTCATGTTGTAGTTTTTATCACAATAAAAAAAAAGAACTTTGAAAAGCATTTGAAGCTTAAAATGTATACAGTATACAGAATAAATACACAAGTTATATTCAAAAGATACACTCATGAACATTTTGTTTACTCTGTTGAATAAGGTGGCTTAGTAAACACTATTATTTTAAAAGTTTTGACAAGGTTTTACAATTTTAATGCTAAAGACTAATCTAAAATTTTGAGTGAATCCAATGAGAACTGTTGTTCCCTACTGTTAATTATTTCAAAGTTTTACAAAGTTAATATAGGGTTTATTACAGGGAGCAGGAGGATTTGAGGATACACCCTACTATTTAAAATTTTTTTTAAAAATGCATGTGGTTAATAGACACAGACCAACACTGACTCTGAGCTCTTCACATCACTTCAAATAGTCTAACAACTTCACGTGCAGCTCCATGCGTGTCACAGACTGTACTGCACACAATATCTACAAAAATACCAGACAGCAATTGACTTTCCGTGGAAAACAAAAATCTCTCTTACCATTTAGCAACCTAGCTGAATTGTAACTGAGTCCTTTCGACTGCACTACCAGGCTTACTTAAATCTTCTTCATTGTTTTTCTGGTTTGAAAACTAGATGTGTCACATTAACTAGATTCCTTAACTTTTCAGTGTTAAAGTTATTTATGGATTCCATTTCTTCTGAAATCTACTCCAAAGAATACTTAAAAACCAAAAAAAAAAAGTAAAAAGCTCTTAAGACTATTCTAACATCTAAAGATTTGGAATCATTTTAGCATATTTCAATCCTAGTAATCTTAAACATACTAACATACCATTCCTTTGTTTCAGTTCTCCAGGGGCATGACATATAAGAAGAACCTCAAATGTTAACACTGTGTTACAGCTAAGGAAAAAATACGCCAGTGACAGACACATGGCACATTTATCTACGAGAGAAAATTCAATTTCTACAAAAACAATGGACAAAAATTGGTTTTTACAATTATAATGCAAGGCTATGGTTAACAGATTGGCTTGTTGAATCACAATTAGAGGTAAGAAGAGTTATTTCATGAAAAGCTAATAAGAAATAACAATATTATGGTATTCTTTATTGAGCTGGCTCTCAAAGGGGGAAAAAAATTGAAATAACTGCTTTTAAGCCATGTGAACTTTTTAGCAGTACCAAACCTATTTCTGAGTTTTGAAGAGTACTGTGTACTAACTGAGGACAAATACAGGAAGCGGATTTGAGTTCATGCAGCCTCCCCCACACAAGGATATCATGACACAGCTGCACTCTCACCAGTGAGTCTACCAGCACGAGCCTTGACTGAAGGGTTTCTGAAAAAGCAAAGTGCCGCAGAGCACAACGGTGCATGCATCGCTCTCTAGTGACAATTCAAGGGGAGAACATGCATCCGGATTTGACTTTTTATTAATTCTTAAGGTTTCTTTTTGTTTAAGATGGGCAGTAGAGGCAGAGAGTGTTTGAGGAAGAAAGTTTCACAAAGATTAAGGTACCTTTTGGCTCTTTAGAACTTTATTTTAAGCATAATGATATAATCTCAGATTGTCTTAAACTATGATCGAAACAGACTTAAAATAAAACTTCCTAATTTGTTTAGATATTCAGGGCATAATTTGAGGAAAAACTGCACCCATCCCTAAACTAAAACCAAGAATGTCTCTACTGCTAAGAACTAGACAATCAGAAGTGTTAAGACAGTGCACTAAGCAAAGGTATAACCCACACATACATGGCATGAGTAGAGGTGAAAACTTCCTGATTCAATTAAACCCTACAGATAAAACTTTCAAGAGACAGTTATTTTTATGAATAAATTGTCAACTCCTATCCACAAGAACAATTTATCTGCTACTCAGTTGTTTTAACTTCAAAGTATTTGTAACAATGTTGTAAAATTTTATAACAGATATTGCCACATCAAAATATCATCTTAAAATATCATAATTTGAGCATAAGCTCTAAAAATTTTAGTAAAACTTTATAAAAACAGGTACTTGCACATCAGAATATCACCCTGAAACAGCATAACCTGAGCATAAGCTCTAAAAAGTCCAAATAACAAAGCATAAAATAAAATATTTGACACTCTGAAAACTACTACTATTAAGCCTGCAGCTCAACAATTATTAAAATAAAAAGATACTAGGATGAGCCAGGGTTTAAAAAAAAAAAAAAAGAAAAATCAGCTGAAATAAGCATCAGCTTTACAAGTAAAACTATCACGAAATATAGAATGAACCAGTTGTATTAGGGAGATGACTTATCCAATTTAGAAACACAAAAAAAGAAGCTGAAAATATCTTGAAATACGGCTAGATAGAGAATATTCAACCTCCCCTTCACTGACCTGGACACATGCTTGCCCTGATTTTCCAACATCTCTTGCTACATGCGTGGGCATATGACCAGGTTCTAGTCAATGGCACATGAACAGAAGTGCAGGACACCTTCTGGATCCTGGCCTTCGAGGCATGCTGACTGCCTCCCCTTCCCATTCTCACTATTCATATTCTTCAATACTCTACAGAGATGGTAGAACACCACAACAGAGGAAGATGGGTCCCTGACAATATAGCAACTTGAAAACAGTCCAGAGATAAACAGCCAAGGACTGATAAGCCAAAGAAAAATAAGCTAGCTACTGAGAACTAATTTGAGATTTCTTTTACATTTGCTGAGTCAAATGCTACTGAAATTACTTAGGAATAAATAATGGTAGGAATCTGATAAATACATAAACTTTTGCCAACACCAGACTTGTGTACATGTATCCTACACACATATAATCTTAAAAAGAAACAATCTGAAGGATATAAAGAACATCTGCAAGAATAGAGCAAGGAAAAAACATGATCTAAAGTCGACTTTTCTTTTAAAAAACTTGTTAATATATATACTCTGAGGACAAGCTCTATGAACTTACATGGTGCGATTTCTAAGAATTACTACTAAAAAATTTTAAAAGAAAGCTAAGTGCAAAAGTACACATATAGATGCTACCTTTTACTATATAAGAAAGGGGAGAAATAAGAAAATTTATGCTTGTTTTTATACAAAGAAAGAGAGACAGGATAAAGCAGAGAACAATTAACAGTTCCTGACCAGGGGTGGGTGATGGGATAGAACACTGCTCAACAAAGTGACCCTTCACTGAATTTACCTTTCTGTACAGTACTGACTTTTGGTTGTTTTTTTTTTTTAATTTATTTATTTATTTATTTTTAATTTTTACTTTACAATTCTGTATTGGTTTTGGCATAGATTGACATGAATCCACCACAGGTGTACATGCGTTCAGTACTGACTTTTGGAAGCATGTTAATGTTGTGCATAATCAGTCAAATAAATAAATACAAATAAAAGGGAGAAAAAAACCTCAAAGTGAAAGCAAACCAGAACAAACCAACCTACTCACCATTCAATGAACAGCAAATACAAAGAAGGGAAGACAGAGCCCAAGAGACGGGCAGACAGAGCTAACCTCACTAACTTCTGAGCACAGTATTTATCTTTACACCTCAAGACAGGGAATGTAGGGTAGGACAAGTGCAGGATTACAAATAAATCCTAAACACATTAGTAGAGTTATTTATTGCAGTGGAATGGACAAAGCAACTCTGTAACTCTTTTAGACCTATTACAGGTTTGAGTAAAAGTGTTGATACTGTTGGGAGTAAAGACAAGACCAGAGAAGAGAACCCTGTAGGTACGGGCTAATATTGAAGTTAGTGTGAACTCATGATTTCTAGAACAGATATGTGCAGGAAATCTGTATGCATGTGCATACCTATGCTGGAATCTATATGTGTTTAGCTGCATATTTCCTATCTCCATCTTCAAAAAGGGCCAAGAAGTGAAGACCATGTCTACTGTACCAATCTTGGTCTCTGCTCCTCACTAAAGGGAACAGAACTCCTCACAGAATGGGCCTGATTCCAGGGCTGGAGCAGAGCACATATGAGATGAAACTCAAACACTGTGTTACACCAGAAAGCGCCCACAGAATGATGGGGTATGTCACAGTGATAGAAGAGCCACACTCGCTTCATCAGGACAAATGTACTTATAAAACAAATAATGAATTATGAGCCTTTTTTTTATAAAAAAGGTAGTGATTCATGAGTCCAAAATGACAGAAATAAAACAACCAAATGGATAAGTAAATAAAACAAATGGGGAGAGGGGTGGGTTGATGCTTACAGCAGTGCTGAGAACTGACTAAATGATTATTTTGCAAGCAGCACAGTTAAACACTGAATCAGAAAGTATCAGAAATATCAGCATGCATATTAAATAGAAGAGTATGAAGAACAAAGTAGTTGAACAGTCTCTTCAAAGACTGCATTTTAGTTACAAGAGGAAGAAAATAATTATACAGCAATTATATAAGGGCCTACCCCTTTAACTGGGTGATTATAATTAACATCCATCCAGAGGTGGCACACTGAACAGAATATATCATTACTTACACAGTATTTCAGTCTAGAATGAATAACCTGAATCTAATCATGAGCAAACTTCAGATTAGACCAAAATGAGAAGCTGTTTTTTAAAGGGAGGATCGGGGGAATGTCAGTGTCATAAAAAACAGACTATAGAAATGTTCCTATAGTTAAAAGAGACTAAAGACACAGCTAAAGAGCTAAACAAAATACTCACTCTAGACTGGATCCTGTACCAGGGAGGGGAAAACGCTACAAAGCACATTACTGTGTCAACTGGCAAAACTGGCGCAGCAGATAAGGCAAAAATACTGGGACAATGTAAACTGACCAAAGATGATGTGGACATTAACTAGAAAATACACACTGCATTTAGGAGTAAAGGGCTAATGATACATATGTACATACACAAACTCACCCTTAAATATTCAGAACAAATGAAAAAGCAAATATTAAGACAATCAGGGTAAGGAATGTTCATTGTACTATATTACTTTTGTGACTCTTCTGTAATTTTAAAATAATTTCCAAATATAAACTATTTTAAAAATTATTTCCAAATAAAAATATTTAAAAACTTTTTAAAATTCCCTCAGAAAACTTGTAAAATAGAAAAGATATAAATCATCATTCCATCAGTTAATATTTAATGTCCATGAAACAACTAAATCAAATTCAGACAAGTAAAAGAAAGAAATCAAAGAGTAATAAAAAGAATAATTCAACTTTAATATAGGCAATTGCTACAAAATGCGAAGGAATAAAGTTATCCTTTATTTATGTTCTTAAATAAAATGTTAAACAGTCCATCATAATAAATTAAAGCTCAACAGCAATACTTCTCAGTTGAAGCACAGAAAAAAGATGAGAACATAACCTATACCTTACCCAAAGTTAGTAAGAGTCTTCTATTTTTAATGATTTTTCCCTAAAAAGCCAATGGGCCACTGACAATCTTCTTTGCCCTGGCTTCTAAGAAGCTCACAGTGGTATTTGTGGTAGGCCCCTAGGAAATCCATGAAGACCAAAAGGCTTGAATTCTGGCTTCAACTTATCTCATCTTTAGGCCTTCCCTGGTGGCTCAGACAGTAAAGAATCTGCCTGCAACACAGGAGACTTGGTTCGATCCCTGGGTTGGGAAGATCCCTGGAGAAGGGAATGGCTACCCACACTCCAGTATTCTTGCCTGGAACATCCCATGGACAGAGGAGCCTGGAGGGTGTAGTCCATGGGGTCACAAAGAGTTGGACACAACTGAGTGACTAACACATCTACACTTTTTCTTAGCACAATTTCCTCCTGGTTATTTTTCAACCTGGTTCTACCAAATTCACCTCTGTACACTATAAAAACAGATCTAAAAAAATACAGATGACAGAATTAGGTGACAGAAGATATTGAAAATAACTGTAACCATATCCACATAGGTAAAAAGGTAAGGGAAACAATTATGTTAAGTAGAAAAGGAAGATATAAAATAGACCCAAACTAAACTTTCAGCAAAGAAAATTACTAATAATTGGGATTAATAGCTGACTAGGCAGCAGGTAGCTCAAACGGTAAAGAATCTGCCTGTAATGAGGGAGACCTGGGTTCAATCCCTGGGTTGGGAGCATCCCCTGGAGAAGGGCATGGCAACCCACTCCAGTATTCTTGCCTGGAGAATTCCATGGACGGAGGAGCCTGGTGGGTTACAGTCCATGGATTCACAAAGAGTCGGACACAACTTGGCGACTAACACACACAGACACTGTTGAAGAACCTGAAAATGGTCAAGAGAAAACTAAACTATCTAGCCAAATGAAACCAAGACTGAAAAATTTTAAAAAGATGGACAGAAGGGCAGCACACACTGGGAAAAGTTTCACCAAGCCCAACAAATAAATGAGAAGGGAAAAATTAACTCCCTTCACAGATAGCACCACTTTGCCCTGAACTGCTCAATTTTCATTTAAATTTCACCTAAATTCCCCAGTTCCCCCAAAATCCTATAAAAACTTTTCTTTGGTAAGATTCCCCATGAGTGTCTCTGCTGTGCAGTATCCTTTATTGTAATAAGTCAATAAGCCTGATTCTGTTAGACTTCAGGCTATCTCTGCTGATTTTAGGCTGATTCAAAGACCAGTCCCCAGAGCGGGGGAAAGCGCCAAAAACTATTAGAAGAATATTGGCTAAAATTTCCCCAAATTTGATGTTGACCAATTGTCAAATATAAAAAAGCAAATATTTAGTACTATACACATTCTTTGGCTTCCCTGATAGCTCAGTTGGTAAAGAATCCGTCTGCAATTCAGGAGACCCCGGTTCGATTCCTGGGTCGGGAAGATCTCCTGGAGAAGGGATAGGCTCCTCACTCCAGTATTCTTGGGCTTCCCTGGTGGCTCAGCTGGTCAAGAAACCGCATGCAGTGCAGGAGACCTGGGTTCGATCCCTGGGTTGGGAAGATCCCCTGAAGAAGGGATAGGCTACCCACTCCAGTGTTCCGGCCTGGAGAATTTGGACTGTATAGTCCATGGGGTCACAAAGAGTCAGTCACAACTAAGCAACTTTCACTTCACTTCACTATACACATTCTTTGCAGAAAGATACTTCCAAAATCTTAGAAATAAACATTTATGAACACTTTCTGTAGCTCAGACACTAGGAACTTAACGCTGGGGAAAAAAAAATATATGGTCACCATCCTCAAAAAACTCCCAGTATTACACATCTGATGGTAATTTATGGTCATCATTAGTATGAAGTCATAGGAGTATCAATAATTTCAGCAAAAAGTCTTCTAGACGTCAGAAGCCCAATGAACTCTAAATAAAATGTATTACAAATTGGAAAACCAAATTCCAAACTATAAACACCCTAAAATACACATTCTCTCTCTGTGTGTATGTTTAAGTGTCAAATGTATGTCAGAATTCCCATGCTCTTGATTAACTCATGGCTACATTTTCTCAATTTGAACTTCATTTTCTGGGAAATAAGCCACAGTGAAATATTTTGAATTTTCCAATTTTAAAGGAACTAGAACTAAAGAAAACAAAAAGATTAATGGTACTTTTATGCCTTATTAAAATCCTCCCAGAATAAAACATTAAAGGAAAGAAAACACCAGAATTAGATCACATAGAGAAAATAACTTACATTTTCCTACATCTTTATAGAATGTAGATCAACGATTTAAGTACCTGGTTTAATGTTTAAGTTAAATACTACCTATATAAAAGGAAGAGAGATATGCTTGCTTTGGAATAAATATGAAATATTAAGACTACTCAAAAGTTTCCATGGGGAAAAACATTCTATTAATACCTCACTAAGACATTTACCTTTCTCCTTTCCATACCCCCAATACCTAGCACTGTGAAATGCATGTAGTTATGTGCTGAATTAAAACAGTGACAAAGAAAAGCAAACTAAAGCTGACCCTCTTCCATACTCAGGTTCAACCAGAACACACTCAACTTCAACAGTTCTTTGACTCACCGACCTGGGAACAGCGGCTTTTTTATTCTTATGCTCTGGCCAACAACCCTCTCATCAGCAGACCAACGGCTAGTGTCTCTTTTTCAGGCTTCCCATCTATGTCCCAGGTTTCTAGTTCATGAAGTGAAGTCGCTCAGCCGTGTCCGACTCTTTGCGACCCGGTGGACTTCTACCAGGCTTCTCCGTCCATGGGATTCTCCAGCCAAGAGAAATGGAGTGGGTTACCATTTCCTTCTCCAGGGGATCTTCCTGACCCAGGGATCAAACCCGGTCTCTCGCATTGGAGGCAGACACTTTAACCTCTGAGCCACCAGGGGAAGCCCAAATATAGTAAATCTCATACTGTTTTGATAATTGAATCCTGGGATGGTCAATGAATCCCCAGACACAGAACAAAGGTAACCAACAATGTGAAGAAAAATAAGCTGCTTCATCAGAATTCTGTTAGAGAAGGATACTCTAAATGAACATCTGTTCTTGAGTGAGAGGTGTCCTTTAAAAATCACTTCAACTTTAAGATTCTAGTTTTAAACTGATTGACAACCTACATAAACTCATTTTATAAAACAAAACAAAAAATGAGTTTACAAAATTATAAAAACTACACTTTAAAACCGCAGCTTTACACAATTTTAACTTTCAAACACAGCTAAGTTTATTACCAAGCTGATAATCAAGTGTTAATTTACTTACCCAAAAACCTACTATCCTATGTCATATTGAAAAACAGAAGGGAAGAAAAAAAAATAAAGTCCAAAATGTTCCTTTAAGAGTCAAACAAAAGACACTACCAGATGGGCCCAGCATAAAACCACAGGGAAATGATGAAAGTGAAGGTATAAATATTTGAGAACTGAAACTAGACTGACATTATGGTTAGTTTCATCAATGACCCAGCAATAATCTTAACTGGCAAAATAAGACAGCCAAAGCCCAAGGTAAAATATAAGCACAGAAGGTTAGTTGGGATGATTATATGGATAATCCCTTAGGAAGAGAGCAAACTGGCAACAGCTGAATGGAAAGGTATCAAAATCAAACAAAAGAAATGATCTAAGTTTCTCAGCACATATATGGCAATAACAAATAATGGAATTCAGGGAAACTGGTTACAGCCAGTGATCAGAATAGGATAGCACTGGAAAACAAAAATTTAAATTACCAAATGATCAAATAAAACCATACACAGAAAGACTAGGTAGTTAAAACCAGGTTTATTTCAACCTAATCCCTCAAACCATGTCTTTACTTTTTCTGCCTTCCAAGTGACAACTTTTCTGAATAATCATTTTAAATATGTTCTTACCAGAAATTTTCTTTACCTTCCTCATCTTTCTGACACATTTTTCACCCAGCCAGCCCTCAATTCTGTTATAAACAACCCTGCTTTACATTCCTGGTGAGGCTGGGGAAAATTCTCGCTGCCAGCAAGCTCACAGAAAGTTAGTGTTTTCCAACATGGGAAGATAGGAAGACGAAAGTGGGACCTCAGCTAGCGGCACTGAAGTTGAGGAGCTGGCCTGTGTGGGCAGGAAACTGGCTATACACAAAAGGACATTATTAAGGATACTGGGAATCAGATTCCTCGATGCTGGAAAAGAGAAGTAATATGTGGAAAGCGGGAAGGCTAGACTAAAACATGGTGTTGAACTAGAATTGGAGGTATCTAGTGTGAACTGACGGAGAAGGCAATGGCACCCCACTCCAGTACTCTTGCCTGGAAAATCCCACGGACGGAGGAGCCTGGTAGGCTGCAGTCCATGGGGTCGCTAAGAGTCGGGCACAACTGAGCAACTTCACTTTCACTTTCATGCGTTAGAGAAGGAAATGGCAACCCACTCCAGTGTTCTTGCATGGAGAATCCCAGGGACAGGGGAGCCTGGTGGGCTGCTGTCTATGGGGTCGCACAGAGTCGGTCACGACTGAAGTGACTTAGCAGCAGCAGCAGCAGCAGTGTGAACTGATGTTTCTAAAAATACACAGATAGGAAATAAATATGTGTCTGTGTGGTGGGTGCTAGGGGTGAGAGAGAGGAAGAAAATGCATATATTCACATGTTTCCTTGCTCTGCTGACTCAAAGTAGGCCTAGAAGCAAAGACACCCCAGAAGAAATGTCCATACCTTGGGACCAGATTTTATTTTTAAAGATCATTCTCCACTAAGAAAACGGGGGTCTCTGGAGAAATAGCTAATTCCAGGTCTGGGAACGTGCACCACAAGCCCTGAACATCTTAGTGTGTCGTTAGTAAGGAAATGCAAAATGGTGGATCGTGTTAAAAGCCAGTCTGAAAAAACACCCACCGGCCAAATCTAAGAAACCTGAGTACTGAAATAATGATAGTCCTACTATTTAAATAAATAGCAGTAACAAATGACTGAATAAAACAGAAATCCATGTTCATACTGACATAAAGAAATTAATATATAAATGAATATGTAATAATGAATACATAATATATATATAAGAATATATAAATACACATAATTCTTTATATACATGAGCGAGAGGGGAAAACAAATCTACCTTACAGTAGAAGGCCAACTAACAACAACTATGGAAGGAACAATACAATTAAAACAAACAAACAAAAAACACTCAACAACAATCAGAGTAAAGACTGATTCATGAAAAACGCAATGCTAAAGCTAGTAGGCAGGGTTTCCCTGGGGACTCAGTGGTAAAGAATCCGCCCACCAATTCGAGAGACACTCGCTTGATCCCTGACCCAGGAAGACACCACATGCTGAAGAGCAGCTAAGCGCACGGGCCACGGCCACTGAGCCTGTGCTCTGCGCCCACATGCTGCCACCACTGAAGCCCAGGCGGCTGGGAGTGCACGCTCAGCATAAGAGAAACCACCGCACTGGGAAGCCTAGGCACTGCAAGGACGCGCGCCCCCGCTCACCCCAACTCGAGAAGGGCTCACACAGGAACGACCAGCACAACCAAAATAAATTAAATTAAAAAAAAAAAAACTAGTGGGTAAAAGCTTGATAAAGAGCTGAAGAACCGGACAGACTTCAGGGGATAGTTAACATACATAGTTATGACACAGACTGACATTGTGTGCTACCTGGTATGATGCAGTAAAAACAGAGGTATTTCCACCAAACACACATAACCTAAGAAGACTCTTACGAGTCCCCTGGACTGCCAGGAGATCCAACCAGTCCATTATAGAGGAGATCAGTCCTGGGTGTTCACTGGAAGGACTGATTGCTGAGGCTGAAACTCCAATATTTTGGCCACCTAATGTGAAGAGTTGACTCATTGGAAAGGACCCTGATGCTGGGAGGTATTGGGGTCAGGAGAAGGGGGCAACAGAGGATGAGATGGCTGGATGGCATCACCGACTCAATGCACATGAGTTTGGGTGAACTCCAGGAGTTGGTGATGGACAGGGAGGCCTGGCGTGCTGCGATTCATGGGGTCACAGAGTTGGACACGGCTGAGCGACTGAACTGAACTGAACCACAAGAAAACATCAGATAAGCACAAACTGAGGGACATTCAACTGATCTTAACTCTTCAAAAATGTCGAAGCCATGGGAAGACTAGGAAAGACACAGATATTCCAGACTGAAGGAGGATGGAGATTTGTGACAACTAAATACAACATACGATGCAGGATTGGATCATGGGAGATTGGGGAGGGGTGGGATTTGTTCTGCTATAAAGGCCATTATTCAGGCAATTGAGAAAACTGAACAGGATATGTGGATTACACTGTGTTATTAACTACATGGTTTTGATGGGTATACTATAGCTATGGGGCTTCCCTGGTAGCTCAGACGGCAAAGCATCTGCCTACAATGTGGAGTAAAGTACTCTCATTTCTATAAACTAAGATACTGTGTTGGCCAACGCAATACCTGATGCTGGGAAAAAATAGAAGGCAGGAGGAGAAGGGGACTACAGAGGATGAGATGGTTGGATGGCATCACCAACTCAATGGACATGAGTTTGAGCAAGCTCCGGGAGTTGGTGATTGACAGGGAAGCCTGGCATGCTGCAGTCCATGGGGTCGCAAAGAGTCAGACACAACTGAGCGACTAAACTGAACTGAACCCAATATTTGGGAGTAATCAGCATTAAGTCTGCAACTTATTCTCAAGCCATACATGACAGGGGGCCCATCTGAACCCCACAGGACATTTAGTAGTGTCCAAGACATTTTTGGTTGAAAACAGGGGCATGGGGGTAGGGGAGGAATGGGACCAGCCATCTGTTGGACAGAGGCCAGAAATGTTGCTAAATATTCCCCAATGTACAGGGCTACCCTCCATAACAAAGATTTACTCAATCCAAAACAGCCAAGAAAGCCTGGATAGGTAAGAAGAAAAACTTGCCACTGCAAGATGTGGGCCACCTTTCCACCACTCAGAAAGAAGGTCATTAATGCCTTTAATGAGATTAGAGAAGACCCAGATACTCTCACTGACCTATCAGTCCTACCAGTGAATACCAGGGGGTATTCCTCTTATAATGGAGAAATGGAGCAACTGCTGAGAACACTTTCTACACCCACTACCTAGTGACCCCTTCCTTTCCTTTTTCTCTGGAGATCTGGGGGGTAACCTACATAGAAACTCCTTGAAGAACTGAGCTTGTCTTTTTTAACATCAAAAACATGAATCATAATTTCTTATATATGAAACAAATCTATTCTTTTCACTGAATTTATAAATGCTTTACACTTTGATCCCATTTATTTGCTCTATTCTTTTATACTCATTGAAATTCAATAGGTTAAATTTCAGTTTTTTCTGTTTCTCAATGGTTCTCTCCTAATTCAAGTTCTTTAGCTGTCTTGAAGACAAATGGCTGACCTATTTCTTATTAAGACCTAAGGATTTTATACTGCTTAGCTTCTTGTTGCTCTCTTGCTGACGTAGGCTTCTAAATTCTTTAGATATTTTCATAAGGATACGTAATTTCCATGGGATCTAAAGCATTATTATTATTTTTCATTAAAGTACTATAACACTCAGGATCAAAGTCTCATTTTTGAAGCTTACTGACCCACCTAAACAGTAGTAATATCTAAGTGAAAAAATTCTGACACAATTCCACTTAAAAAGAGTTTGGGGCAAACCTTTCAATAGGAGGTTAAAAATGAAATCAAAAGTTTACTGAAGCCTCTTTGGGGATTAAATCAGCACTACTGTTTTAAGGCAGGGCTTTACCTATATTACATCTTTCAAATGAGTTCAAACTCATAGCTCTTTTGGTTTCATAAACTAATAACGATTTTCTTAATTTTCTTCTGACATTATCCATCAACAGTAAATAGGTCTTCTGCCTACTTGGTTGCATGACCTGATTTACTTTAGGCCAGAGAGATTCCTTCATAATCGGGTCAAGTACATGTACACTGCTGCCTTCTAGCTCATGCTAGTAGCAAAGAAAGGAATCCAATATAAAGTTTAAAACTAAGTTAAAGAAATGAAATTAAGTACAAATGAACTCGAATACTGCATTAAAATACACAAGATAAAAATTACTTCAAAACTTTCAAACACTACAGCAGAAACACACACTATAAAACAACTATACTCCAGTAAAAATTAATTAAAAAAAAAACCTTTTGAACACGTTACTATCACTTCATCCTTAGAGAAATAATTTAAAGACAAAAGGAACTAGAAAGAAATCGTAAACTTCTTTCAGTGTATTTACTGTTCATAGTAATAATGGTATTATAATTTAAAAGTAATGTGTGCTATAGAATAAACCAAGAAAGCAAAGTACAAAATTCTGAAATGTTAAATCTGAAATGAAACTATCAATATCAACTCAGTTTATTTTCAATATATTTCATATCTCTATCCAATGAACAAGTCTAGAAACAATGAATACACACAGCACTTAGTTCTGGGTTTCTAAGTACTAAGCCCCACAGAAAGAACTGATCTTAATGATTCCATGACTGAAAGTAAAGTCTGGGTGATCATCTTTGCAGAAAGCAGAAAAAGTGCTCAACGATGGTGGTGCTATATTGAAAGGATACAAGAAATAGCCTGAAACGGTTGTGCTGGCCAAACCCAATGGGGAAGAGGATATCCACACGGCGCCAGAGTGACACCCAGAAGCTTACTAACTAAATTATAAAAGGAGAAACATACTTTTATTTCTGAGGATCCAGTGATCACAATGGATAGCTGTGTAGGTAGCCATCTTTCCCGTAGTTCAGTAGGTAGTCAATATTAAGTAGAATAACCAGGTGTTACACAGCTTCCAATGTGATACAACATACACAATATTACTTTTGAGGTATTCTTGCCAAAACACGTTTAACCTCAGCCTAATCAAACATACAAACTTAATTCCAGTGTTTTACGACACTATACTATTTTAATACAGTGAGGTAATGACTTATATCATCAGGAAACAACCAGTTAAATTCTGAATGTGAAAACACTCTACAACACAGATATCTTGGGCTCTTAAAAAAACAAAAATCACTGTCATGGGGAATTTTAAAAAGATGAAGAGGCTGCTCAAGATTAAAGAGACCTAACAAGGAAATCAGTTCAGTTTGGGGGGAAAAATATAGGTCTCATTTTAGAGACAGTTGAGAAAAACTGAATATGGACTGAACATCAGATTATATCAAAGAATTACTAATCATATAACCACAGTTAGGTATGAAGACTGTCCTTTTTCTTGAGAAATGCATGTGATCTACAATTCCACAACTCACTTTCAAATAGACAGGGTAAAGCATTATGTAATGCACATGTGAACATGCACGCACACGCACACACACATAGACACACACACCGCCCCACGAGAAGAGGGAAGAGGAAGGCGCCTGTGTGTGACTGTAACAACTGGAGAGGCCAGTCTAGGTAGAGGAATACGGTGTTCATCACATTGCTTTTTTCATATCTTGTGTAAATTTTAACTTTTTTGTAATAAAAAGCTGAGGGAGGGGGAAATAAGGTAGGATACTATAAATCAGAAGTTTTCAAACTACGGTCCATGGAAACTTTCAGAGTGTCTACAAAGAAAAATCCATTTTCAGAAAAATAATATGTTGCCTGCCCTTTTCACTGTGTTGATATTTGTAGGGATGGTGCAAAAGCAATGCTGGGTAAAGCTGTTGATGTCTTAGTATGAAACAAGGTAGGGGCTCTGAACTGTATATAAGTAGTTATATTCTTCAACGCCAGTTATAAAATAAAATGTCAGTTTCAAACATACACTGTAAAACAACACTGTCACATAAGAAAAAAGCCCTTGATGAATTAGGTAAAATTACTGATTTAAATTGTAACCCTTAAGTGCACTAATGATCTATGTAAGAAAAATCAGTGTACCGAAAACACTTCTGTTGCATACAAAGTGTGGTTGTATCAAAGAAAAAACACTATTTACTGCTCAAGTTTCAAGCTGAACTAGCTACTGTTTTTCTGAACACCATTCTTTATTTGAAAGACCAACAAACTGCTTACACAGACCTGGGTGTTAGGCAGACAGTTTCTCAAAAATGAACAAAGTAGGCCTGTCACTGCCAGTTGTTCTCCCTGAAGTATTTTCTGCCAATGAAAAAAATTTCAACTTTTAAGCAAAAACTAAAATTATGGAGAACTTTTATCTACTATTTTGAACTTGACAGCTTCAGTTTGACAATGATATTTTTGATACTGTATAATACAGTGTGTCATCATATGAAAGCTGGGATAAACCAGTGTAATCAGTATTTTCCAAAAGGCCAGTGTATGACGTTATAAAACACTCATGTGTAAAAGATTCATTCAAAAGCAAGACAGACCAACAGATTTTAATGTAACAGTATGAAAAGGTCACTGGCAAGGTTTTAGATTCCAAGCTTCAATTAATCTTTACATAACTCCTGCTTGCTGCGTTTTGATGTAGTATCAAAGCAGAATGTCCATGATTACCTGAAAAAGCTATTTAAAATACCGTTAAGCTAGAATGTCTTCATACTTTTCAACTAAAACAATACAATAAAAAGTACTGAATGTAGAGGATATGAGAATCGAGCTGTCTCTTAAAAGATGTTTATTGACCTACAATTGATTTACAATGCTGTGTTATTTTCTGTGGTACAACAAAGTGACTCAGTTATACATATATATTCTTTCTCATATTCTTTTCCATTATGGTTTATCACAGGATACTGAATATAGTTCCCTGGGCTGAAAAGTAGAACCTTGCTGTTTATCCATCCTAAATAGACTAGTTTGCATCTACTAATCCCAAAGAACCAGAGATCAAACTGCCAACATCTGTTAGATCTTAGAAAAAGCAAGGGAATTCCAGAAAAACATCTACTTCTGCCTCACTGACTATGCTAAAACCTTTGTGTGAATAACAACAAACTGTGGAAAATCCTTAAAAGAGATGGGAATAACACACCACCTACCTGCCTCCTGAGAAGCCTGTATGCAGGTCAAGAAGCAACAGTTAGAACTGGACATGGAACAACAGACTGGTTCCAAATTGGGAAAGGAGTACGTCAAGGCTGTATACTGTCACCCTGCTTATTTAACTTACAATACTGAGTACATCATGCAAATGCCAGGCTGGTTGAGCCACAAACTGGCATCAAGATTGCTGGGAGAAATAGCAACAATTTCAGACATACAATGACACAACTCTAATCACAGAAAGCGAAGAGGAACTAAAGAGCCTCTTGATGAAGGTGAAAGAAAGTGGAAAAGCTGGCTTAAAACTCAACATTCAAAAAATGAAGATCATGACACCCAGTCCCACCACTTCATGGCAAATAGATGGGGAAACAATGGAAACAGAGACAGACTTTATTTTCTTGGGGTCCAAAATTATTGCAGATGGTGGCTGTAGCCATGAAATTAAAAGATGCTTGCTCCTTGAAAGAAAAGCTGTGACAAACCTAGACAGCCTATTAAAAAGCAGAGACATTACTTTGCCAATAAAGGTCCGAATAATCCAAGCTATGTTTTTTGCACTGTCAGTGTATGGATGTAAAAGCTGGACCATAAAGAAGACTGAGTGACAAAAATTGATGCTTCCGAATTTTAGTGCTGGAGAAGATTCTTAAGAGTCCCTTGGACAGCAAAGAGATCAAACCAATCAATATTAACAGAAATCAACCCTGAATATTCACTGGAAGTATGGATGCTGAAGCTCCAATACTTCAGCCACCTGATGCAAACAGCCAACTCATTAGACTGAGGGCAGGATGAGAAGGGGGTGAAAGAAAATAGATGGTTGAATGGCATCACCAATTCAATGGACGTGAGTTGAGCAAACTTCAGGAGACAGTGAACGACAGGGAATCCTAGCATGCATGGAGTCATAAAAAAGTCAGACACAACTTAGTGACTGAACAACAACAATCCTGAAGAATCTAGCTGTCTTTTATTAAGCCAAACTTTATAAAAAGATTTGCAAAAAATGTAAAACACTGCTACTCATCTCACTTCTTGTTTTAAGAAAATAATTCTCACTAAAATGCTACATTAATAATGGATCATTATTATTATTTTAAGTGAATTATAAGTATCTTTGATATACATTTTCATTTTTAACTTGGTAAATGCTGGTAAATAGTAACATATATAATCAAAATAGTTTTGGGATTCTCAGTAAAATTTTTAAAACTGTAAAGTAATCCTGAGATCAAAAAATGGGGTAACTTTCACACTAGAAATCAAAACATGCCATACACAATTTTAGAAATCAAACTCCCACCTAAGAATTAAGGACCACAGTCATTACACCACACTACCACAGCCCCTGGCTCCAGAGCAAGTTAGCTTCATTGAAATTAGCATTAAGCACTTTTTTTTTTCCCCTGCTGGGAGGTGGGTACATGGGAGTACAAAAGTATAACACAATCACTCTGAAAAGATTCCTACCTGGCTCTTCAGAGGTAAAAGAATTAAAAATAAAATGAGGCCAGATAATATAGACACGCTCATTTTTTAGTTGCTTAAAAGTAGTTCAATCTACAATAACATTATATAAGCTATTTAAGTAAAGGAATTTTTAAATACAAAGGTAAAGTCAAGCAAATTATTCTCAATACCTATGCAGGACCATATTTAAAAGACTTATAAAATGCCTAAGAATGAACTTACCCTTAACACTATATACAAAAATCAACTCAAAATGAATCAATGACCTAAATGTAAAACTTGAAACTATAAAACTTAGAAGAAAACACAGATGAAAAGGCAGACATCCAATTTCACAATGATTTTAAATATGACACCAAAAGTGTGGGTAACAAAAGAAAAAAATATATAAATTGGACTTTACTGATATTAAAGCACACTGTCAAGACAACTCACAGTACAGGAACATTTATGTGCAAATTATATATCTAATGAGGCATTAATATATAAAGAGCTCCTATAGCTCAACAAGAAAACCAAACAACTTAATTAAAAATTGGGCACTAAATAGACATTTCTCTAAAAATGTGTACAAACGTCCAGGAAGTACAGGAAAAGATGCTCAACATCATTAATTAGTAAAATATAAATCAAACCACAATGAGATAAAATTTCCCACACATTAGGATAGCTATTATCGGAAACTCAGACAATAACATGTTGGTGAGGATGTGGGAAAATTGGAAACCTTATGCGCTACTAAGAATATAAAAATGGTACAGTCAAGGTGGAAAAGTCTGGCAGTAAAACAGACATGGGCGTCCCTTGTGGCTCAGTGGTGAAGAATCTGCCTGCCAATGCCAGGAGGCACAAATTCAACACCTGGTCCATGAAGATCCCACATGCTGCGGGACAACTACTTGTGGTCCAGGTGCCACAACTGCTGAGCCCACGTGGCACAACTACTGAAGCCTGAACACTCCAGAGCACGTGCTCCACAAGGAAAGCCGCTTCAGTGAGAAACGTGTGCACTGCAACTAGGCAGCAGCCCCTGCTTGCCGCCACTGAAGCTCACACAGCAACAAAGGACCCAGCACAGCCCATTAAAAAAAAAAAAAAAAAAGACATACACCTACCGTATGTCCTAAAAAATTCCACTCCTAAATATCCAAATCAATTGAAAGCAGGGACTCAAAACGGCCAAAAAGTGAGAACCACCCAAGTGTCCTTCTACAGATGAGTAAATAAACAAAATGTGGTATATACATACACTGTAATATTATGCAGCCATAAAAAACAAACAACATCCTGATATATGATACATCCCTACAACAGGGATGACACCTTGACGACAAACGCTTAGTGAAATAAGCCAGACACAAATAGACAAACATTGTGTGACTCCACTTACATGAGCTACCTAGAATAGGGAAACTTATAGAGACAGAAAGAAAAATAGTATTTACCAGGGGTTGGGCAGGTCAAGGTGGAGTTATCATTTAATGGAGCTATTTGTTAATGGTTAATGTCACTGAATTGTATACTTGCATATAATAAAGGAGTATGTTATGTATGTTTTACCATACTTCAAAACATGGTAACAATGCTTTTACAAAATGACTTCCATATAGCCTTCAAAAGACAAAATTATATTGCCATGATATTTGTTGGTTATTTTTAAATTAAAAAATTAAGAGTTAAGCCCTCCAACAACAAAAATACAAATCACTGATAGGGCTTTACTTACCCGTTTGGGGCCACTAAAAATCTTTCTGGTATTTTCCTTTGACTTATCTCCTTGTTTATTTGGAGGTTTCTTCACACTTTCAGGCACACCAGGCAAGTCCTCTGTAAAATCCAAGTTTTCTGAAATGGTAATCAAAACTAGCTAGCTTTCTATTATTTCAAATTATCTACCAGACAACTAATGAATATTTTGGGGAGAAAGCAGCACATTATGGGGAGGAAAAGATAAAATAAAAACAACACACAGCTGACGAAATACTCCAATGATATTATTCTCACTCTCCCATTCTCACTCCCTGCTTGTACCCTCCTGCTCTAGAAGAAAACCAGAAACTTAGTTGCAGTGTATGTGCTCCAGTTTTATCAGCAAAATCAATTCTTTTCCAGAATAATTTGTTCTTCAATGTTCATATAACTGCTCGTTATCTATCAACATTAAAACTAGCAGTCTAGTTTAAAATACACACATGCACACACCAACAGGTGATATGTACCTGTAACATTTTTCTAGAATTAAAGTACACTGAATCATGTTGGCCTTCAAGGAATGCCTGCTTAACATCTACAGAAGCCACATTTAAAAAAAAAAAAGGATACAGCTATCCTTGGCTAAAAGATACAGAATAACCTAGTACAATGCAGTTCAATGGTCTGTGGCTTTCTCACAAAATCAACCAAAGAATTAGATTAATTTCCAAGTGGTTGTATTTTTTCCCTAGCCTAAACAAAAAAAAGAGGGGGGAAAAAAAGGGGAGACTTTTCTCTATCCTAACTCTTAAAACTGTCTGCTGTTTCAAACACTGTATGAAGACTTAGATTCCAACTTTGAATATATCAATCAAATGGTCTCTAATTTTTTTTTTTTTTTTTTTTTGGTCTCTAATTTTTAAACGTTATTTGGTATCAACTTGATGTTTCTGAAAGGGAGTCTAATGATTTAGGATAACTTGCTATCAAGGTTAGCATAGAAGCTAACTAAGCAGGTTGTAGCAGGACAGGAGTTCAGGTTTCAGTATCCCATTACTAATCACCCTCCTGAGAAAGCGACTGTAAAGCTGTCTGCCCCGCCGTAGCTCAAGTGACTGGCAAAGATGCGGCAGACTTCATTTCTTCAGAAGGGAACCAAGACAACGTGGGATGAATTCTGAAGAGTCTTATTTTTTCTAGTGGGGAGTAAGGCAGGCTGCAAGGGGGCACTTGTATAATTATAGTTTTGAAAATAAGAATGATTCTAATCTAGCAAAATGATTTTTAGGCCAAATGAAGCAAAATGATAAGTAGTCTCAAGTATGACATACTCTATGAGAGAAACGATACATAGAAACACTATGATAGCTCTAATTCACCATGATTCTTGTTCTATGACCCTAAAAGGACAAAAGCTTTAACAAGAAAACCAATATAGGAAAAATGTATTTGGTTAAATATAATATAAGGCCCTGTATCGCAGAGGCTTTCACATACTCTTCCTCAACAGTCAATTCACATCATAATGTTCTTGTCAAGTAGTGACTTACTCATAGCAAGGCTAAGCTATTTCTTTTATATTTCAGTAGAAACTATCAACTCCTCAAGTCATTACGAGTCCTGCTATCTTAAGGGACAAATTAATTTCACTGATAAAAATGTAAAACCATTTAGTTAGCATCTTTCAATTTTATTAAGTCAACTTATGA
This sequence comes from Oryx dammah, assembly GCF_014754425.2. NCBI lineage: Eukaryota > Metazoa > Chordata > Mammalia > Artiodactyla > Bovidae > Oryx > Oryx dammah. The sequence goes on along the minus strand of NW_024070190.1, from coordinate 19,056,181 downwards.
GGGTGATCCTTAAGATTAAGATTTAATCTCAACTTTATAAATTCAAGGTATTTCTCTCATTTCAACCATCTAATATCAATACAATTCTATATGACCAAAGTCTATCCTTCTGTCTCCACTGGGTTTAGTTTTTCCAAGCTAAAACATCAACATGTTTGGTATCTCTGTATACACACAAATATACACAATTTTAAAATTCTCAAGTGCCAATGGCAAAATTAAAATACAAATACGAAAAGACTCCTCAATTTACAAATTGGTTCCTTACAAGGTGGGACGTTATTTACATTTAAAATGCTGTATCTTTAGATAAGGTAATCTTTGGCACTAAATAGGTATTTCTGTTGAAATTAAATGTAGTAACAAGTTACAAGCTATCAAGGAGAAAACTAAGTAACTATTATTTAAGCCTGAAAAACACATTTAGTTTTTTAAGTCTTACCTGCATTATTAGAACTAGACTGACTGTCCTGGGAATTATCATTGCTTTCTGGAGGAGGCTGCAAGGAGGGTGATGGAGCTGTTTTAGTTCTTTTTTTGCTTGTCTTTCTTTCCACCTGACAGTCATCATCTTCATCATCTTCACTTTCACTGAGATCATCAAAGCCAAAATACTTAATTTTGTAGTTAGAACTCCCAGAACCTCCCTCATCACCTCCTGTCTCATCATGATCTTCAAAACCAAAAAATTCAAGTTTAACATCCTTTTTAGATTTAGTATTACTAGGTCGAAATCTAGTAGTGGTCTTAGATGTTGCAATATCTGCTTTTTTTCTTAGCCGGCCAGCTTCTCCCAAATCTGCAGGAGTTGAAGCAGTGAACTCATCCATGCTGCGTTCCATAGTATCCTGTATGGTAACATTACAAACTGACAAGCAAGATGGATGTAAAACAGTATAATCTCTAGTCCGTCCAACCGTCCCTCTAAAACTGGTCCCACAACTTACACTGCCTTTCTTTGCCTGATTCAGGCCATCTTTACTTGATTCACTGTTTGCTTTGGCTAAGGCCTGACTGGTGCCGTCCATTAGCTTATCAAAATTCGACGCTCCTTGTGAGGATTTCGCTTTATTGGCCCTACAGTACGTCCTACAGTTGCTTGGCCTAAGAACACTTTGCATCATGTCTTCCTCAATGGCTTCATTTAGATTTTCCAATCGATTTTTAAAATCCTCATCCTTCATCTCCAAAAGAGGATCACTATCCAGATTTAAAATACAATCTTCGGATCTGCTGTCTTCAAAATCATTATCCCATTCATATAAACCAGTTCTTACAGATCCCTTGATTGATGATGTTTCTGATGGTGATTCTGACCTTTTCCCAAGTTGGGAATTCCAAGTATCATTTTCCTTGATTTCATCAGCTTTGTATCCAGAAGCCACTGTAGTTTCTGCATTGTGTTTCTTAGTACTGTCTTCAGCATTTTTGTAAATATGGTGACTATTCTTTTCATGTTCTTCACTAAAGTTCTCCACTTTATCTATAAAAATGAAAAATAGGTCAAAGGATAAAAATGAGTGGTATCAATGTAAAAGTTAATAAAAGGGACATTTGGTTAATTAATAGAAGTCATTTAATTTTGAAATAATTACAATAATTTTAAATTGTGGAAAAAAATAAATGTTTATGTATCTGACAATTTATTCTACTACCTTTTCAGTATATAGCTCTCATGTCTTCTATTGACCTCTCCCTAGGCATCCAAGTCCCTTTAAAATTGTCACCCTCAATTTAAGAGATTTCAGCAATGTTAAACAACAGGATCAATTCAGAATGACATACACATAGTCAAACCTTCTCAGAGGTACAATAGATTTTTCAAACAAAAATGCTTAAATTAAAAATTATTTAGAACCTAAACAATGTAACTTGGACTGCAAGGAGATCCAACCAGTCCATCCTAAAGGAGACCAGTCCTGGGTGTTCACTGGAAGGACTGACGCTGAGGCTGAAACTCCAATACATTGGCCACCTCATGCGAAGAGCTGACTCACTGGAAAAGACCCTGATCTGGAGGGATGGGGGGAGCAGGAGAGGGGGATGACAGAGGATGAATTGGCTGGATGGCACCACTGACTTGATGCACATGAGTCTGGGTGAACTCCGGGACTTGGTGATGGACAGGGAGGCCTGGCACCCTGCCATTCATGGGGTAGCAAGTCAGACACAACTGACTGAATGAAACGAAACAATGTAATACAATTAATGAAGATATTCTGGCAGTGCCTGTTTCTCCTGAGTAGAGCTGCCCATATGGCATGTCAGTTCTGTCTAGAAACCTGTTCCAGATTCAGGTTTCTGTAGTCAACTCTGCTTTTCATTCCTTCTTCTGATCATGAAAGCCACATAATTTCAACGCTTTTTTTAAACAGTGACTCTGATGCCTAAGTTTCATGGCTACAGTGGTTATTTATCCATATCCTGCTGCACGCTCAGTAGCTTCAGTCATACCTGACTCGTACCCTAGGGACTGTTGCCTGTCAGGCTCCTCTGTCCATGGGATTCTTCAGGCAAGAATACTGCAGCGGACTGCCATGCAATCTTTCAGGGGAACCATCCCAACCCAGAGATCGAACCCAGGCCCTCCTGCGTCTTTGCACCGCAGGCAGATTCTTTACCACTGAGCCACCAGGGAGCCCTTATTTATCCATATCAGCCAGTGGTAAATCACGAATTGCCTATTCATTTTATAGCTGGGGAATCCATTTTTGTTGTCTTTAATTTTGACATTAGAAATATTTTTTAATCTTTCTAAATAAGAGATGGAAATGTGATTCAAATCGGTATTACAATTAACTCTTCAAGTACTTGATGGTAGAAAAACCCAGGTTCAATATTTATGATAAATTAATAAAGTTACAAAACAAAGAAAAAACCCTACATTTATAAAAGTCCTTTACAAAGCTCAATTAACAAACCATCAAATACAAGCAAAGGGATGCTTCACATGAATTCACTATACAATTACAAATCTCAATTAACAAATCATCAAATGCAAGCAAAGGGATACTTTACACGAATCCACTATACAATTTTTAATGCTACTCAATGTTGTAAATGTAATTTATATTTACTTACTTTTAGAAGGCATCTAATTTACAGGTATACATGCTTTATTCTTAGATATTTCCCAGGCAAAGGCAAGGAACTATAGTTTTCATAATCTCAGAAGTATCATATCACTAAGCATAAAATACTGAAAAGCTAACAATTAATAGCTGACTCTGACATCTGATACATTTTTAAAAGGGGCTGAAACAAAGCCAAGTTTAAAACCAAACCTTAAGAAATGATACCACTGCTTTTATAACAAGTGGAAAGAATACCAGCAGCTGAATCTGGAGACTTGTGTAGGGCTCAGAGAAGACCCTTAACTTAGGGAGTTTTCCTGAGGGTTTCAATTTCTTCCTCTGTTCAAAAGGGAAGCAACTGACCCATACTACTTTACAGCATTATTAATGGAATTATTTGCTAGCAAATGCCTATGGCAATGCTTTGTATGCTTAGCTACAAAGATGTGTATAAGATGTCATCAAATATCATACCATATTATTTTTATAGCTGCATAGCATTGTCTTAATGTTACAAAATTTAAGCTATTTCTAATTGTTTTATGTAAAAACATCCTTTTGACAAAAAAAAGTTTTATGATAATAATGAACTTTATTATTCACATTTTTTTAAATTACTACTTCAAGTTTTACCTACCACTCCCATTTCCCCTAAAATCAGAGTATTCTCATGGGCTGCCTTTCACATGTAAATCTAACTCTGTTGTGAGCATACCTTTATATATTCAAGTGCAAGAGTAATAAAGAGCCCTACAGAATGAAGTACTGTCACTAAAAGTTATGTCACTAGCACATATAATTTATTCATGTATTCAATTACACAGCATAATCTTACAGATGAATTATAAGAGTATATTATATAATTTTTAAATTTATGAAATACATTACATAGATAAAAGCTAAGTAAATCAACAAAGAGATCTGCCCAAGAAAAGCTATCTAAGTTTTCTACAACAGTATTCTAATATATAAACTGAATACTTTCTACAGTCCTTCACCATTTAGGTCTTCAACAAATATTTTCAACTATACCTTCAGGAGAGAGAACAAGGCTATCCTGTCCTAAAATGCAAAAGAGCAATTACTTTCAACTATCCTTCCTCCCCAAACGGACCCCAGCTTCACTGTCAGATAAATTAAAGTTATGTCTCAAAACATCAAGGCAGGGAGAAAGGAAGTGAAAACTGGGTTGGTTTTCTTTTTCTCTCTTTTACAATGGCTTGTACTGAGACAATTTTAGGGCTTCTGCAACATTTCTGTTTGGAAATCTTCCTTATTTCCAGTTCTTAGATGGCTAAACTGTTTTCCATATGCCAACAGGTTCACTGACACCACCTCAGCAAGAAAGCGTACTCATCTATCTTTGCTCAAATGTCCAACCCAGTAAGCACCCTCAACTCTTTTTTTTTAACAGAGAAGGAAAGTATTAACTCTGTTTTAAGCTAAACCACCTATGTAAACAGAAATGCATTTCTAACAAAGATAACAGTTCAGGAATTAAATGGGTAACTGCCAGCTCTGCCACTTACTGACTAAAATGACCTTTGGCAAGTCACCCTTAGAAGTGGGGACAATTTCTTCATCTGAAAAAATGAGCTAATAAAATCTGTCTCAAGGACAATTTGAACAGATATAAGAAGATAATGTAACTAAGGATACTTGCAGGTTAAAGAGCATCACACAAATGCAAACTATTGTAACAACTCTGCCAAAATATAGAGTATATTTTTAATAACCTTTTAGTGAGACATTTCTTAATGGAATTTAACTTGTACATTCATCAATATTCCCTTAGGACCCTGTGTCTATCAGCTTCAAGCAAGGAATCCAAAATTACATTTTAAAGTCTACTGTTCTTCCTTAACCTAGAGGGTGAAGACTGGATTATGGAGAAAGTTTTCAGAAGAAGACTTAGCCTAGCACCATCTTCAAAGATACTTAATAAATGCCTTTTAATGTCACTAGATTTTAGCATCTACCCAGTCTTTTATATATTAGGTAGCATATGAGGGAGGGAATTTAGCACAGTAAAGACTACATGGAATTTGGAATCTGAGAAACATGGTATTGAACTACACACCTAAGACAGTAATTAGATGTGTAAAAATTTGGCAACTCTTATTTCCTCTCTAACCTTCATTCTGCTTATCTAAAAGACACTAAGCAACCTTACACAGAAGCTTAATTAAATGTCTACTATTTCCTTAAGATTCTTAATTTTGAAAGGAAAGAGAGGATTCCTTTTAAAATAAGAACACATCAGTACTTACAATAATGTGAGTATACATGGTTTTATAAAGGAAAATACTCAGGTGGGATAATTTAAGGCTTCCATGGATGAAGTGAATGCTGAAACACTTAAAAAGTGGGAAGGGAGGTTTGATTAGAGATATATGAATGATCTCATGGTTTCCACATATCTCATAAAATTGAAAAAAATGTCTGTGCACAGTTTTCAGGGAGAGTTATCTATAATTTTAGCAAGTTTTCACACACTCCAAAATATATTTTTTAACTGATAAAGGACAAGGGAAGGAGCAAAATATCTGTGGGAAATCAGTATATGTTAATTGTAGAACTTCATATCTTTATGGGAAAAATTATTCAATAACATGTTCTGAAACATTTATATTCAACCATAAAGCAAAAGAAATTTCACCAAAATTAAATGTCCATTAAAAAACCACTAATGTGCTCGCTTCGGCAGCACATATACTAAAATTTGAAAGATACAGAGATTGGCATGGCCTCTGCACAAGGATGACATGTAAATCTGTGAAGTGCCCCACATTTTTACATTTCTCCAAAGAAGATGCACCACCATCAAACACTTGAAAAGATGCTTCACATCCCTCATTAGAAGAGAAATGCAAATCAAAACCACAATGATCAGAATGGGCATCATCAAAAAATCTACAAAGAATGTATGTTGGAGAACGTGTGGAGAAAAGGGAACTCTTGCACTGTAGGTGGGAATATAAGTTGATACAGACACTATGGAGAACAGCCTGCTGCTGCTGCTGCTAAGTCACTTCAGTCGTGTCCAACTCTGTGCGATCCCGTAGACGGCAGCCCACCAGGCTCCCCCGTCCCTGGGATTCTCCAGGCAAGAACACTGGAGTGGGTTGCCATTTCCTTCTCCAATGCATGAAAGGGAAAAGTGAAAGTCAAGTCGCTCAGTCATGTCTGACTCTTCGCGACCCCATGGGCTGCAGCCTAGCAGTCTCCTCCATCCATGGGAGTTTCCAGGCAAGAGTACTGGAGTGGGGTGCCATTGCCTCCTCCAGGAGAACAGTATGGATGTTCCTTAAAAAATGAAAACTATGGAGAAGGAAATGGCACCCCACTCCAGTACTCTTGCCTGGAAAATCCCATGGCTGGAGGAGCCTGGTGGGCTCCATGGGGTCACAAAGTCAGACATGACTGAGTGACTTCACTTTCCTTTACCATGTATGCTACAGCAGCTGGGGCTTCTTACCTGCACAGGTAACAGATGTAAAGCATATGTTTTCTGTTTAATATTATCTTGGACTAGCCATTCACAAACTTGCTTAGGAATCATGGGTCCCTAGTCACGAATTTGCTTGCTGTAACTTCAGTCACAATGGCCTCAGGCTTAATAATCTTATCCTTTTAAAAAAAAGCAAATAGTGATCTCTTTACCTGCTATCACTAGCATTATCATTAACAAAAATTAAAAAAAAGAAAGAAAAAGAAAACTACCATTCGATGCAGCAATCCCTCTACTGGGCATATACTCTGAGAATACCATAATTCAGAAAGATACATATTCCCTACAGTCAGTCATAAAGAGCAAAGTCAGAGAGAGAAAAATATCATCATTAATGCACATATATGCAATCTAGAAAAATGGCAGAAATAGAGGGCGAAAATGGTAGAAACTGCCAGGCAGAAAGAGACACAGACCGAGAGAATGGACTTGTAGAGGGCTGGACAAACTCAGAGAGCAGCACTAACATACACTATCTGTACAGCAGACCCCTAGGGTGAAGCTGCTGCACAGCACAGGGAACTCAGTGCTCTGTGATGACCTAGAGGGGCAACACGGGGGGGTGGTTGGGGGGCTCAAGAGGGAGAGGATGTATGTATACCAACAGCTGACTCACTCTGCTGTACAGCAGAAACTAAAACAACATTGTAAGGCAATTATACTCCAATTAAAAACATTAAAAAAAAACACTATTTAGGGAATTTCCTCCCAGTCCAGGATCCTGTATGCTGCAGTGTGTCCCCCACCTCCGCCCCTGCCATCACAAAAAAAGAAAAGATTAAAAACTACCATGTTTTTTAAGAGAACTACCCAGACCAGTGGGGCAGGGGAATTACAATGCCTACAACTCAACAATAAGATATCCAATAAAATAAAAAACAAAAATATGATCAAGCAATTTGATCAGTCCCTTGATTTAAAAAAAGAATATTCAATAAACATATAAAATGTATTGAAAGACATTTAATTCATTTAGTTATTAGGAAGATGCAAATTAAAACTACAATGAGATGCTACTGCACAACCACCAAAAGTTAAAATTCACAATGCCAAGTATTATGGAGAAAGTAAAGCAACTTCAACTGGTCGTAGCAAATCCGGGAACCACCACTTTGGCATTACCTACAAAGCTAAACTTAACAGTTATCCTCAGTTGAATTCAGTTCGGTCGCTCAGTCGTGTCCGACTCTCTGCAACCCATGGACTGCAGTACACCAGACTTCTTCCCTGTCCATCACCAAATCCCAGAGTTTATTCAAACTCATGTCCATTGAGTCAGTGATGCCATCCAACCATCTCATCCTCCGTTGTCCCCTTCCCTCCTGCCTTCAATCTTTCCCAGCATCAGGGTCTTTTCAAATGAGTCAGTTCTTTGCATCAGGTGGCCAAAGTACTAGAGTTTCAGCTTCAGCATCAGTCCCTTCCAATGACCACCCAGGACTGATCTCCTTTAGGATGGACTGGTTGGATCTCCTTGCAGTCCAAGGGACTCTCAAGAGTCTTCTCCAACACCACAGTTCAAAAGCATCGATTCTTTGGCACTCAGCTTTCTTTATGGTCCAACTCTCACATGCATACATGACTACCAGAAAAACCATAGCCTTGACTAGACGGAACTTTGTTGGCAAAGTAATGTCTCTGCTTTTTAGTATGCTATCTAGGTTGGTCATAATTTTTCTTCCAAGGAGCAAGCAATCTTTTAATTTCATGGCTGCAGTCACCATCTGCAGTGATTTTGGAGCCCCCCAAAAATAAAGTCTGACACTGTTTCCCCATCTATTTGCTATGAAGTGATGGGACCAGATGCCATGATCTTAGCTCTCTCAATGGGGAGCTTTAAGCCAATTTTTTCACTCTTCTCTTTCACTTTCACCAAGAGTCTCTTTAGTTCTTCTTCACTTTCTGCCGTAAGGGTGGTATCATCTCCACATCTGAGGTTATTGATATTTCTCCCGGGGATCTTGATTCCAGCTTGTGCTTCATCCAGCCCAGCATTTCTCATGATGTACTCTGCATATACGTTAAATAAACAGGGTGACATTATACAGCCTTGACCTACTCCTTTCCCTATCTGGAACCAGTCTGTTGTTCCATGTCCAGTTCTAACTGTTGCTTCTTGACCTGCATACAGATTTCTCAGGTGGTCTGGTATTCCCATCTCTTTCAGAATTTTCCACAGTTTGTTGTGATCCACACAGTCAAAGGCTTTGGCATAGTCAATAAAGCAGAAGTAGATGTTTTTATGGAACTCTCTTGCTTTTTCAATGATCCAACGGATGCTGGCAGTTTGATCTCTGGTTCCTCTACCTTTACTAAAACCAGCTTGAACATCAGGGAGTTCACGGTTCACGTATTGCTGAAGCCTGGCTTGGAGAATTTTGAGCAATACTTTACTAGTGTGTGAGATGAGTGCAATTGTGTGGTAGTTTGAGCATTCTTTGGCATTGTCTTTCTTTAGGATTAGAGTGAAAACTGACCTCTTCCAGTCCTGTGGCCACTGATGAGTTTTCCAATTTTGCTGGCATGAGTGCAGCACTTTCACAGCATCATCTTTTAAGATTTGAAATAGCTCAACTGGAATTCCATCACTTCCACTAGCTTTGTTCATAGTGATGCTTCCTAAGGCCCACCTGACTTCACATTCCAGGATGTCTGGCTCTAGGTGAGTGATCACACCATCATGATTATCTGGGTCGTGAAGATCTTTTTTGTATAGTTCTTCTGTGTATTCTTGCTACCTCTTCTTAATATCTTCTGCTTCTGTTAGGTCCATAACATTTCTGTCCTTTATTGAGCCCATCTTTGCATGAAATGTTCTCTTGGTATCTCTAATTTTCTTGAAGAGATCTCTAGTCTTATTTTTAGTCTTATTTTAGTCTTATCTCTATTATTTTCCTCTATTTCTTTGCACTGATCACTGAGGAAGGCTTTCTTATCTCTCCTTGCTATTCTTTGGATCTCTGCATTCAAATGGGTATATCTTTCCTTTTCTCCTTTGCTTTCACTTCTTTTCTTTTCACAGCTATTTATAAGGCCACCTCAGACAACCATTTTGCTTTTTTGCATTTCTTTTTCTTGGAGATGGTCTTGATCCCTGTCTCCTGTACAGTGTCACGAACCTCTGTTCATAGTTCATCAGGCACTCTATCAGACCTAATCCCTTGAATCTATTTCTCACTTCCACCATATAATCATAAGGGATTTGATTTAGGTCATACCTGAATGGTCTAGTGGTTTTCCCTACTTTCTTCAATTTAACTCTGAATTTGGCAATAAGGAGTTCACGATCTGAGCCACAGTCAGCTCCCAGTCTTGTTTTTGCTGACTCTATAGAGCTTCTCCATCTTTGGCTGCAAAGAATATAATCAATCTGATTTCCGTGTTGACCGTCTGGTCATGTCCATGTGTAGAGTCTTCTCTTGTGTTGCTGGAAGAGGGTGTTTGCTATGACCAGTGTGTTCTCTTGGCAAAACTCTATTAGCCTTTGTCCTGCTTCATTCTGTACTCCAAGGCCAAATCTGCCTGTTACTCCAGGTGTTTCCCGACTTCCTACTTTTGTTCCAGTCCCCTATAATGAAAAGGGACATCTTTTTGGGGTGTTAGTTCTAGAAGGTCTTGTAGGTCTTCACAGAACCGTTCAACTTCAGCTTCTTCAGCATTACTGGTCGGGGAATACACTTGGCTTACTATGACACTGAATGGTTTGGCTTGGAAACAGAGATCATTCTGTCATTTTTGCATTGCATCCAAGTACTGCATTTTGGACTCTTGTTGACTATGATGGCTACTCCGCTTCTTCTAAGGGATTCTTGTCAACAGTAGTAGATATAACGGTCATCTGAAATAAATTCACTCATTCCAGTCCATTTCAGTTCGCTGATTCCTAAAATGTCGACGTTCACTCTTGCCATCTCCTGTTTGACCACTTCCAATTTGCCACCTAACATTCCAGGTTCCTATGCAATATTGCTCTTTATAGCACTGGACCTTGCTTCCATCACCAGTCACATCCACAACTGAATGCTGTTTTTGCTTTGGCTCCATCTCTTCATTCTGGAGTTATTTCTCCACTGATCTCCAGTAGCATATTGGGCACCTACTGACTTGGGGAGTTCATCTTTCAGTGTCCTATCTTTTTGCCTTTTCATACTGTTCATGGGGTTCTCAAGACAAGAACACCGAAGTGGTTTGCCATTGCCTTTTCCAGTGGACCACATTTTGTCAGTGGTCCTGTTATCCTATGACCCAGCAATTCCATTTCAAAGTACTTATCTAACAGAAATATATGTATACATGCACTAAACACCTTATTAAACTTAACCACATGTAACTTCCACTTTTAAATCAAGTATTAGCAATTCCACATTGTTCAACATAATAGAAGTAAACTTAAAACATCATTCCAAAACCAGGAAATATAAATATACATTAACAGTACAATCAACAGAGTGACAGAGAAGGCAATGGCACCCCACTCCAGTTTTCTTGCCTGGAAAATCCCATGGACGGAGGAGCCTGGAAGGCTGCAGTCCATGGGGTCGCTGAGGGTCAGGCACGACTGAGCGACTTCACTTTCACTTTTCACTTTCCTGCATTGGAGAAGGAAATGGCAACCCACTCCAGTGTTCTTGCCTGGAGAATCCCAGGGACGGAGTAGCCTGGTGGGCTGCTCTCTATGGGGTAACACAGAGTCAGACACGACTGAAGCGACTTAGCAGCTTAGCAAAAGAGTGATCTATTAATACAAAGAAATACTACAGAGCAATAAAAATAATTAAAACTACATTTCTGTAGGAGTGTATTACTTAGTACAATAATTATAGAGAACAATTTGGCAATACTTTTTAAAATTAAAAATGTACATGTGAGAAATAAACTGACTCTGAAGCAGTTTTATTTACTCTACAAAAAACTTTCCATGAGTATGAATAACGTAAGTAACAAGGAAACTCACTATAACACTCTTTCCTGATTGCATACAGCCACATATGTGAATACTATGTAGCTGTTAAAAATAATGAGGCAAGTCTATATCATGTACAGATAAGGCTGATCTTAGGAAAAAAGGATGAATTAAGAGTAAGGGGGAAGTCTTCCATACCTCTTGAATTTTACACTGTCTACAGTCTATTCAAAAGCATTAAAAGTAAAAATTAACAAAAGCACATATTAATTACCTTAAACTGTAACAATGATATTATAGTCATCTTTTTTGGAATGCCAAGATGTTAAAGAATTATATTTATGTATGAAATTCAGTGTCAATTTGCTTCAACATAATCCACTGGTGAAAAGGAGCAGGTGGTGATAAAAATGAAGACTAGCTATGAACTTACGTTACTGAAGCTGGATACACACACATACATCTGTATTAACTGTATGCTAGTCTCTATACAAACAGCATATATACCACATTCACCCTTAGAAGAAAGTGAAGATAACTCCTTTCACTGTTTACCAAATCCAGCATTATACAAATGAAGAAAAGGCAGCCCAGAAAGGCCAATGACAACAAAGGTTGCCAAATGAACCAATGCCCAACTGACCTTCCAAAAAGAATCATACCAAATTCTAATGTATTACACTACCTCTACTGATGGCTGCTGAAAACTTAAATACTAGATAAACCATCTTAACCCATATTAATACAAGTCCAGATGAGATGAAGCTAAAAATCTAACATGCTAGACAGACTGTAATGAGTATCACACGATATGCAGATATCTAAATTTAAACAAAACCTCTGACTTCTAAGGAGACTGTACAGATCAGAGAGAAGTGGCTTTGGAGACCATGACCCATGAAATGCAGTTGAGGTAACCAGAAAAGTTTAACCTGGGTGCAGGGGAGAGGTGTGTCACTGTTACATGGGAAACTACCCTTCAATATCAGCATGGCTGTCATGCAAAGAGGGAACAAACTTATTAAATCTATAGACAACATTCAATTCACAGAAACTATAAGGACTGATAAGCAAGAGCATTAAAGATTAACTACAACTATCCAAAGAAGTGGATGCCTAGGGAGAACAGTGTACTCTATTGTCAGAAATACTTAATAAAATGGGACTTGTTCAAAACAACTCACTTCTGCCCTGCAAAAAACTGTTAAGAGAAAGCAAAAACAAATCACAGACTCAGAAAATATCTGCAATAAATGTCTGATACAATACTTGTATCAGAAATAAAGAACTCTTAAAGTTCAATTAGAAAATAAGCAACTCAATTAAAAATGAGCAAAGAAATGTGAGGGTACATCAAAGAAACTATACTGATACCAAAATAAGCATGGAAAATGATCCTCATCAATCATTAAGGAAATAGAAAAGGCTTATTTCCTTAATATAGTGGTGTAGTAAGAATTCTTATGCATCAGTAAGTCAATCAATGGTCCAGCAGAAAAAGCAGGTATAGACACAAAGATCAATAGAAAAAGAAATAGAATGAATAACTTATGAAAAGATACTTCATTTCATTTACAATTAAAAATCAAGAGTAAACATTATATATTAATTATATCTCAATAAAGCTGAAAAAGAAAGTAAAACAAAGCTGAACTATATTTATACTTACTAAGCCCTCAGTATGTGCCTGGTATTGTCCCAAATACTTTCCACCCATTAATTCATTTGATCTCATAGCAACCATCTGATGTAGGTACTATTACAAGTTCACAAGCCTTTATCCACAATTGCAACATCCAAAAAACTCTGAAAACAGTTTCCTGATAATGCCTTTTGAAGCAAAACCTGACCTCATCTAAGTAAGGCTATTGATAGTATTTTCTTTTTCTGTATAAAACTTGTCTTTGAACAGAGTGCTGCCGAGCATCTGATGGGGGTTCATATAAAAAAAAAATACTTTATAATTCCAAACTAATCCCAATTCCAAGACAGATCTGGCCTCGAATGTTTCAGAGAAGGAAACGTGAACCTGTCGCCCATTCTGCACATGAGGGACAGTAGATTTCAGCTGCGAGACAGTTCACAGCCACACAGTTATTAAGGCCTGTTTACTGTCTAAAAAATAAAGCAACTTTTTAAAGAAAACAAAAACACTGGAAACAACCCAAAGTCTGACACCTACAAGGAACTGGCTAAGAAATTATAAAAAAAATACGTAGGGGGAATTGACATACCATGAATGCAACAGTATTTTTAAATAAAAAAGAGGAGGCGGCCTGAAAGAAAACTTCCATATATTGACAGATATTTATTCCCAATAAATATTAAGTGAAAAAGCAAGGTATTAAACAGCAAGTTATCATTTTGTAGATCTAATACACACACAAATTTGTAACTGCTTGAACTTCTTGCAGATACACAGCATATGTCAGAAAGGGTAACAAAAGTAATTATGAATGGTCAATCACTCCAAGAACAACTGGCACAACTGGAAAAAGGAGGTGGGGAAGCTTTTAACCACTATAATTTTGTACCATGTACAGATAATTTTATTTACATTAAAAAAAAACTGCACATATTCTAAAGTAGAAAAAATTAAACCCCAAAAATAAAGAAGACATTTTTTTTCATCTTTCAGCTAGACAAACTCCAAAGTTCAATAGAAAGATGCTAGGGGAAAAAAGTCAGTGTCAGTGGGAGATATTGCAATATCAGCTGAATATTTAAATATTTATGCTCTTTCAATTCCACTTCTAGAAACATCTTCTACCACTATATGTGAGAACGTGAAGTTCAAACATGAAAGTAGAATGATGTCCCATATAACATTTCTTTGTTAATAACAAATGACTACAAAACAGCCAAACTATTCCTAGGAGACTTAAGTATGGTATATTCATGTAATAGAAAACCATGAAGAAAAGGTAGATTTTATAAATACTGACGTGTATATCTTAATGATTTTTCTGTACCCACATACATACACAGTATACACCACACTGTCATTTATGCATTTGTATTTTTAGGGATATATAGGTTTACATGCTGTGCATATTAAAGATTATGAAAATATATATAAGAAACTGTCAATAGCATGCTTCTATGAATGGAAACTGATTTTTCACTGTCAACAAAGGTGTGTGGCTATTTATAAGGGGCACCTAAGAAGTCACAGGAAAAATATGGCACATCTTCCTCAGTCGATCAGTTTTACTCAAAGATTTGGAAGGTAAAAAGTACCTGAAAAAAATGCTAAGTATTTCAAGTGGTGACTTCAATTATATTTTATAATTTTTTAATTATTTATAAACATACCTATCAAACACAAAGTCTATATGTAATGTTAAAGATAAAACAACTCCAAAAGAACCATTCAGCTGGGTCCACTGCACAGAACAGTCCAACTCAATTCTCATTCCCTATCAACAACTGCCTACAGAGAACCGTATGGCCCACTGCCATTGCCCACCCACACGCCAAGAAGCTTGTTTGTTCCCATGGCCTCCTGCTCAAGCTGCCTATCTCTGCCCACCCTTGCCGAAGATCAGGGAACACATCCATAAACACAAATCAAGCCTCAACCAACGGGCCACACAGAAAATTAACTCTTTCAACTATACACACAGACTCCTGGAGTTACAGAGAGGCATTCCAGAACACACAAAGGCACTTCAGACTTTAGGGACACTCATTTCTAAACCCCACCTTCCTCATGTGCACGTGTGCTCAGTCACTTCAGTCACGTCCAACTCAGACCCCAGGGACTGCAGCCCACCAGCTCCTGTCCATCGGATTCTCCAGGAAGAACACAGGAGTGGGTTGCCATTTCCTCCTCCAGGGGACCTTCCCAATCCAGGGATCAAACCAGTGCCTCCTATGGCTCCTGCATTGGCAGGTAGATTCTTTACCACTGAGCCACTAGGGAAGCCCAAGTTTTAGGGACATTCATTTCTAAATCCCCACCTTTCTCATATACTGTGGTCCAAAAACTGATGTACCAATCCACCTTGGATTAGTAATTATTCTCCCACATTACAAATAATGGCATATCACTCACTTATCCCTAATCTTACTATGAACATTGCTCCTACTCTGGCATGACAGTAAAGAAATAATGATACATTATTGGCATCCATGCTTAATAAATAAGTTACTCTAATGTCCTGGAAACAAATCCACTGCATGTCAGGTGATTCTAATTATTTATTGCTTTCCAAATAGAAACTACTATAGCAAAACTCTTTCCAATCTTATTTTTTATAAATATAGTACCCCCATATTTACATGTATTAAAAAATAGGAACAGACTGATGTTAGAGCTTTTTCTTAATTCCAGCAATAATATTTATCCATATACACATGAACTAATTGAAAACAGCTTTCAGCTCAGTCGTGTCCGACTCTTTGCGACCCCATGAATCGCAGCACACCAGGCCTCCCTGTCCATCACCAACTCCCGAAGTTCACTCAGACTCACGTCCATCAAGTCGGTGATGCCATCCAGCCATCTCATCCTCTGTCGTCCCCTTCTCCTCCTGCCCCCAATCCCTCCCAGCATCAGAGTCTTTTCCAATTAGTCAACTCTTCGCATGAGGTGGCCAAAGTACTGGAGTTTCAGCTCTAGCAGCATTCCCTCTGAAGAAATCCTAGGGCTGATCTCCTTCAGAATGGACTGGTTGGATCTCCTTGCAGTCCAAGGGACTCTCAAGTCTTCTCCAACACTGCAGTTTAAAAGCATCAATTCTTCAGCGCTCAGCTTTCTTCACAGTCCAACCCTCACATCCATTCATGACCACTGGAAAAACCATAGCCTTGACTAGACAGACCTTTGTTAGCAAAGTAATGTCCCTGCTTTTGAATATGCTATCTCGGTTGGTCATAACTTTCCTTCCAAGGAGTAAACGTCTTTTAATTTCATGGCTGCAGTCACCATCTGCAGTGATTTTGGAGCCCCCCAAAAGAAAGTCTGACACTGTTTCCACTGTTTCCCCAGCTATTTCCCATGAAGTGATGGGACCAGATGCCAGGATCTTCATTTTCTGAATGTTGCGCTTTAAGCCAACTTTTTCATTCTCTTCTTTCACTCTCATCAAGAGGCTTTTTAGTTCCTCTTCGCTTCCTGCCGTAAGGGTGGTGTCATCTGCATATCTGAGGTGATTGATATTTCTCCCGGCAATCTTGATTCCAGCTTTTGCTTCACCCAGCCCAGCGTTTCTCATGATGGACTCTGCATATAAGTTAAATAAGCAGGGTGGCAGTATACAGCCTTGACATACTCCTTTTCCTATTTGGAACCAGTCTGTTGTTCCATGTCCAGTTCTAACTGTTGCTTCTTGACCTGCATACAGGTTTCTCAAGAGGCAGGTCAGGTGGTCTGATATTCCCATCTCTTTCAGAATTTTCCACAGTTTATTGTGATCCACACAGTCAAAGGCTTTGGCATAGTCAATAAAGCAGAAGTAGATGTTTTTCTGGAACTCTCTTGCTTTTTCCATGATCCAGTGGATGTTGGCAATTTGATCTCTGGTTCCTCTGCCTCTTCTAAAACCAGCTTGAACATCTGGAAGTTCATGGTTCATGTATCGCTGAAGCCTGGCTTGGAGAATTGTGAGCATTACTTTACTAGCGTGTGAGATGAGTGCAATTGTGAGGTAGTTTGAGCATTCTTTGGCATTGCCTTTTTTTGGGACTGGAATGAAAACTGACCTTTTCCAGTCCTGTGGCCACTGCTGAGTTTTCCAAATTTGCTGCCATATTGAGTGCAGCACTTTCACAGCATCATCTCTCAGGAGTTGAAATAGCTCAACCGGAATTCCATCACCTTCACTAGCTTTGTTCGTAGTGATGCTTTCTAAGGCCCACTTGACTTCACATTCCAGGATGTCTGGCTCTAGGTGAATGATCACACCATCGTGATTATCTGGGTCATGAAGATCTTTTTTATACAGTTTTTCTGTGTATTCCTGCCACCTCTTCTTAATATCTTCTGCTTCTGTTAGGTCCATACCATTTCTGTCCTTTATCGAGCCCATCTTTGCATGAAATGTTCCCTTGTTATCTCTAATTTTCTTGAAGAGATCTCTAGTCTATGCCCATGGGGCCACCCAAGACGGGCAGGTGTTAGTGGAGAGGTCTGACAGAATGTGGTCCACTGGAGAAGGGAATGGCAAACCCCTTCAGTATTCTTGCCTTGAGAACCCCATGAACAGTATGAAAACAGCTTTACCCATATCATTAAGAGGTACATTTCCAATAAACTTTGCCTTTAAAATGCTGTTGACTAATTATATGCTAATAATCAATTTAACACTAATTTGATCAATTATACACTAATAATTGTGGTGATAACAATCTAGAAGAACTTTCAAATAATTTGAACATTAGAATCACAAAAATTTTTTTAAGTTTACATTTAAACTTATATATGGGGCTTCCCAAGTGGCACTAGTGACAAAGAATCCACTTGCCAATGCAGGAGACTGAAGACATGCAGTTCCATCCCCAGGTGAAGACCTCCGGGAGGGGGTACAGCAACCCACTTCAGTATTCTTACCTGGAGAATCCCACAGACAAAGGAACCTGGTTGGCTACGGTCCACAAAGAGTCAGACACAACTGAAGTGACTTAGCACACAAACTTACACACAAAAAAGTATGTATTTTGTACTACAAAATTATGAAGAGATGACCATTAACAGATATGTTCATTAGTGTAAAATCCTAAAGGGGAAGCGGGATAGAAATACAATTTCAAGGGATTTCCCTGACAGTCCAGCAGTTAAGACTCCACACTTCCAAGGCACAGGGGTCCCACATGCCACATGGCCAAAAAAAAAAAAATACAACTTCAAAAAAGAAAAAGGGTGCTGTAAATCGTCTGGTTGTTAAAGAAAAACTTCCTCTCGTTTTTTTTAATGTGACTCCATGCTTCCAGTGCAGGGGTCATGGGTTGGATCCATGGCTGGGGAACTAAGATCCCACATGTCAAATGTCAAAATGTCTTTCAAATAGTGAATAAGGTTATGGTATATACAATGGAATACTCCTCAACGATAAAAATACTGATTCATACAATATGGAATAGTCTTTAAGAGTATTATGCTAAATGAAAAGCCCAGGCTGAAATTGCTACACACTGAATGACCCTTTGTATAGGAAATATTGGAAAAAACAAAGCCTCAGGGCCAGAAGACTGATCAGTGGATGCCAGGGTTGGAGGTGGAAGAGGGACCCACCACAGAAGAACTTCAATGCAGCTAACCCAGGTTAGGCTTTCCCTAACGTTCCTTACACACCTTTGTAATTAGCCATTCTAAAAATAAATCTCCTGTTAAGAGCCTAACTGGGGCATGCCATGTTTCCAGTTGGGACACTGACAGATAAATCAAAATGCAAACTTACCATCTACCTCCTCCTGTACTGTAACACTCAAAACGTACCCATACTTCTTTCCCATCTTCTATTCAACAATCCACTGCCCCCCACCACCCCACAGCTTTTAAGTCCAGAGTATCCAAGCCTCAGTGATTAGCACATTCACATACACCTGGGGCTCACGCCCTCTACCATTTCCTTGCCCTAACTGAAATAAGTGAAGTGAAGCCGCTCAGTTGTGTCCGACTCTTTGTGACCCCATGGACTGTAGCCTACCTGGCTCCTCTGTCTATGGAATTTTCCAGGCAAGAGTACTGGAGTGGGTTGCCATTTCCTTCTCCAGGGGCTCTTCCCAACCCAGGGATCAAACCTGGGTCTCCCGCATTGCAGGCAGACACTTTACCATCTCAGCCACCAGGGAAGCCCTAACTGAAACCTGACTAAGAATGCCACTTCTCATGCAGCCCCTTCCAGCATCTCAGAGAAGGACGGTTTGCAGTTACTCACAGGTTGGCTCTCCAGAGCCTTTTATGAAACTACTATTTCCCTCTCTTAGAAGAAGTCCATTCCTCTGAGGCATGTGCCACCTATCTAGCTACCCTATACTATTGCTCTTACCTGTCGTCTATCAGCCTCTTATTCTTCGTTTATCTAAGGGTTTTAAACCAGATCACCCCCCTGCCCTGCCACTTCTGCTATCATCCTGAACTCTGCCAAATTCCAACCCCCTCACCTCCCAGCTCCTTATTCTCCCATCAAGTCTTCTACATTCTTAGTCACCTGTTCACAATTTCATCCAGGAACTTATCATATCCTAAAATGCTTCAACTCTTAAATATCAGAATAAGACAATCCATAATTACTACCAACTGACCAACTTGTCTAAGGAATCCTATTCTCGACTTTTATTAAGACTCTCAGCATACTGACCTCTCTTCTCTTTCTCCTATCCACCCACCCCTGTCCAGTCAGTCAAGTCTAAAGTGCACAGTTCATCATTTCAATCACTCTCTGGTCAATAACCTAAATTCTCTTCCTTCTCTATCTGTTCATTCCATGTCTAGTCAGACAAAATGCCAATCCAGCCAAATTCTCATTATTCTAGCCAATATTCTCTATTTTGTATAGATTCTGGCTAATAGGGCCTAGTAAAGGAGAGGGGAAAACACACATTCTCAAGAGTTTTCGGTGATAACAAACTTCAACTAAGCCATCAATAATGTCCAGAAATTCTACTCTCTCTAGACAGCTCTTTGCTTTTCCACTTTCTCCAAAATCTATTTGAACACTTTGCCTCTCCCCTCCAGCCACCACACACATCCTTTTTTCTTTCTCCCTTTCAGAGATGACTTCCTTTGTCACTTTATAAAAAGAAAGGATGGCGGGGGTGCGGGGAGGGGAGCAGTTTTGGTTCATAAACAACCTTATCTTCCATCCTCCCATTAAACTCACATTTTCACCCCCCTTTCCTCCCAGCCAAGAAATGCAGCATCCCTTCTCCCAAGATCACTCTCCCCCTCTGGGCTTTGGATCCTATGCTTCCTCTCTTATGCAATCAAACTTTTCAGAACTGCTTATTTATCTCTAGCTGCCCCTTTTCTTCTCTCCTTCAAACATCTTTAACAAGTTGTGTACACCTGCCAAGCCCATTTCCCACTGAGTACACGCTGCTAACTGTGTACTCACTGCTATTCAAGTTGTACTAGTGATTACCTGCACTTGTGTTATTGCTCAAACCCTGAGAATGAACCTCCTTTCACTAAGAAAATCTTTTACAAGAAACTAAAGTTCTACTTTAAAACAAATCTATTTACTTGAAACTACAGTGTCTCTCTCAGAATTTGCATATTGTTAAATTTCCATACAGAATTTTTAGAAATTAGAGGTCAGCTTTCTTCAGTATTTATAAATGGTTTGGCCACCATTCTTAGTAAAAAGAAAATTATTTAAACAGAGGCAAGAGGTAACACATAATTTGTTATTTGTCCAAGTTTATTTCCAACTTCAGGAGAAAACTCGTACAGTGACAGCCTGTTATTTTAAATATAAAGCTTTAAATATGATCAAATTAAGTTCATTCACATCAGAACACAGCAGCACTCTTACCATGAAAAGAACACTTTAGGTGTTTCTCAGATCTTCTACTTAATAGTTCAAGTTATTCAACTTCTTTGAAATATGCTTTACCTCCTCTAAAATGAGAATAAAGCCTGTCTTAAATAGTTGCGATTAAAGATCAACTGATATGAAGGGCTTAGCACAAAGTAACAACAGACATCTTACCCTCTTCTCTTAAAAGAAGCTGATTTTAGTAATGACAAGTATATTCTATATGACAAATACATTCAAGATCTAAATGAAGGCAGGTAACTCTTACCAATGCTCTACTTGCAGAATTCTTTAATCCTCATTAATCACCTGTACTTTATCCAATGAGTAGATGACAATCTCCTCTCAGGTCACAAGTGCCTGGCCTACTTTAAGCTTTCACGAATAGAACAATTCATTTCCCTTTCTAAAAACAATCTTCAGTTCTAAATCAAAGTTCCTAATTTCTTGACAGTAACAGCCCTCTAACTTATACAAATACTCAGTACAGTTTTAAGCAAATAGAAAAAAAAATTGGCTACAAAGACAGGCATGCAAATTAAGAGCCTATGCCATAGTTATCTCAATATTTGGCAGGGTACGTAGACTGAATCCCAGCTGGCTAGCAAGGAAAGTGTGCCAAGTAGAAATACAAGTCTTTGAACACTTTATTCTAGAACCCAGATTAAAAACCTGTAGCAGAAAGATGGAAAATAGGAGTATCTGTATATAAAAGGCAAGAGAAACTTTCTTTTACCCCTAATGCACATAGTTCTGGATGCCAAACTTTATAAGAATACTCCAAGATCTCTCAATAGGCCAAGTTTTTAGGTCCTGTTAAGTCATTTTTAAGTTTCACACTTGTTTGAAATTTCACTGGCTTTAATGAAAACTTCAGTTAAAGTATCTACAGATAAAGTAAGATATCCTAAATCCGCTTTAAAATAATCCAGGAGATATAATAGTGTATACAACAGATGGAACAAGATTTGCCATATACTGACAACTGCTGAAGCCAGAAAACAGGCACATGAGGTTCTTTTAATGTTCTGTTTTTGTGTGTCTAAAAGTTCCACACTGAAAGTGTGTCTGTGTGTGTTTTAAATTAAGATTAGGATGTTTTAGCAACTCAATCCTTCCCTGCAGTTCTCACTTAGTTTGTACTCTTGCATGGGTAGTAATCCTGACGAGTTCCCTTGCCCATCAAGCATTTGGAAAACAGCAACCACTATATTCTATCATGACCTCACTCTGGATTTCGTCTTTAAATAAGCCACAATCTTAAAAAGCACCATCTGGTATAAAACATTTAAAATGAAAAATTTTAATAGTACCTAAAAGTTAACCATATACTACCCTATAGAGATCCACTTTAAAACTTAAGGCCAGGAAAAATGATATAAGCTTGAGCTTGGATAAGTCCTTTTCACTGATGTGATATAATTCTGCAGCAAAAAATGGTATGAATGAGCAAGAATATCCCACTGGAAGGGTACTAAAGAACCTAACTTGTACACTTTGAACAGAATGATCATAATGTTTCTCACAGGTTCCTAAATGAAATGCCTGTATATGACCTCCAAAGAATTTCTGAGACCTAGATGGCTACACAGCACTTTAAAGTCCAAAATTTCAACATTCTCAAAAGATCTCTAATTCAAAAAAAAGTTTTGGAAACACTTTAGATTTATAGAGACCCCTTTTACCCGAACCTTAGGTCTGAATCTCTAAACTTCAACTAAAATCAGAAGGCTTTCTGAATACTAGTAAAAGCAACAACAAACTGACAGACATAATGCAAAAAAAAAAAAAAAAAAAAAATCCAGGCACAGAGAGATGCCCAAATTTTAGAGGCAAAAAAGGAAGGTCATAAAGTTTGGAAGTATTCCCTGAACTTATTAACATAAACTTATAAAAAGTTCATCTTTTACATGTTAGGGATAGGGTAAGACCATCAGAATTCAAAGTCTCCCTCAAAGTTCCCTTCTTATCCTACAGCAAGCTACCAGGGGTGCTGTGGCCCTGGATGGTCAAGGGAGAAGAGAAAGTAAATATTCACAATGCTACACCATTTCCTTCTGACTAAGGCTGCCTTGTGAAGAAAGAAGAGCAAGATGTTCTTGAACATCTATTTTCAGTATTTTAGTATACACTTTCCCCTCACAAACCCCTTATAATGGAGTTTGGATTCCCAGTTAGTCCACAGGCTCAACACCAGAACTACAATTTAGCTACATTAGACTGGCAAGCTAAAACCTCATTTTCACAGAAAGAGTTGTTTCCAGTTCTCACCGAACAACTTCAAATGGCAGTCTGGACATGTGTAGGTTTAACAACAGCAAGACTGTATAAGCAATTGCTGCCTTTGAATATCTCACTTCCAAGTTCCTGTTCCCCCATACCTAGCAACTCAATCCTTCCCTGCAGTTCTCATTTAGTAAACATTTATCTTATTGATACCCTCTGCCTGCCAGTGATGGCCCTCTCTTTTCCAAACATAGTGCTTAAAAAATCTGTGTCCGTGTACCTTAACCCACTTCACCACTTCTCTATCTTCATCTTCCTTTTTCCAGCCCATCTGCCTCATACTGAGGACTGAAACACTAGATAACTGACATGGAATAGCATTTCCAGAGCCTAACACAGTGGAAGAGACAGAGTAGGTGGTCAAAGTTTTGAAAAATCAATAAATGAATCTCATTCCAATTTTGCCACTATCCAAACTGGACTGTTACTTAACCTCTTTGAATCTCATCTATGAAGCTAAGAGAAGTTAGTTTTGGCTCAATGGTTCTATGATTAGAAAACATTTTTAAGAGCTGATCTGGGAAACTGCTTTTCTGCTCATTTTTAATAAAACTTGAACCTAACCTTAAGTTATGAACAACAGCTCAGGAGAAATGTGGGCAAAGGAAAAGAAGAGCCAAATCAGAATTAACCAGGAGATCAAGGGAATGACAGTAACAGCTGGCTCATTCTCTCATCCAAGGGTGAGAAAGAATGAAAAATGTTCAGCATTTTTTTGTGGAACTATGCTAGGCAAAGTATTTGAGGTGCCTTATAGAAAGATGGTGTCTCATAGAAAGACCCAAAAGGGCAAATTCCTCTCCAGAAAACTAGGTTACATCTTTTTAAAATATGAGCACTATGTAACCTTTTATTGTCACTAAATTTTCCCAAGAAGTCAAGAACTAAGGTTTGTTTTAGACAAAAGTGTAAGCCTTATTGCTCAGCCCTATACTGATAAAGTCCACAAGCTATCTCCCTTGCCATCTCCAATCTAAGCTCTACAGTCTTTTAATTAATTGCACTTTTTAAAATCATTTATGACTGTAAATCTCAAACCCTTTACAAAAATGAGTAAAATATATTGTTTTAGGGATAAACACTAATGCCAGATTTACAAGCTAACATTTTAAAAATACAACTGGTCTTGTAGATGAAAATCTATTAATACAAATTACTACTGGCACCAAGCCCCCAACTAATTTCAATTTGCAATCAAGTTCAATTCTACATTTCCACTTAATACCTCCTTAATCTTTCTAGTTTTGAAAGAAAATCTAACACCCCTAAACTTAAACCTTATTGTAAATGCCCATCTCATTTTCATTATCAGTAGTAACCATCCAAATCCTCCACAGTAATAGAAGTGAGATACTGTGCAATCCTAACACAACAAAAAGAGATGTTTCTTAATGAGAACTGGAGTAAGGACAAATGAAAGATCATTCCCAAAATGTGCAGTCTGGTAATTCCCAAGTTAAGTAAAATTTCAACTCCTAATTGGTTTCTTGAATTTCTTAAATCTCTTCTACAAAGTATCTTTGGTCCCCATTCATTACAAATGCAGAAAGAAAATTTAAGAGGTGTAATATTTCAGAATCTGAGTCAAAAAATTATTTGACTAAATTATACAAAACTCTCCTGGCTCAGAATAAAGAAAATCATTGTGAAGAAGGAAAAAAAGGAAAATCAAAACTTACCTGAAGTCATTAATTTAGCACAGCTACTTCTGCTTGCATCATCTTCTAAGACACGGTTTGTGCTCTTTTCTTTCCCAAGCAAAGAATCCTCCAAACGTAAGCATTTATCAGATACAACACTGTCTTCACCCATCACATGACTAATTTTACTATTAGCTTCAAGTACAGAAGTGACGTCTTCCAACTGAGCAGCTTCACTAGATTCTGTGTAAGAGGAACCTTTAGCTAAATTCTTTGAAGAAACTGGTAGAGATTCATCATCACTATCAAATCCAAAAGGATCTCCAGTATTTTCTTCTTCTATCTTAGGTTTCTTCGGAACTTCTTGGATATCTGGTTTGAAATTGGGCCTCTTCTGTCCTAATTTAGCCATAAATGTGGTTTCTCCCCACTTTGTGCTAAGGGTGGTCCGTTTG
Organism: Oryx dammah; assembly: GCF_014754425.2. NCBI lineage: Eukaryota > Metazoa > Chordata > Mammalia > Artiodactyla > Bovidae > Oryx > Oryx dammah. The sequence continues at coordinate 19,030,830 of NW_024070190.1, read as the reverse complement.
TTGGAAAAGACTTCATCAAACTTTGAACTTCCATTTCCTCCTTTCCTACTATATGTTTTCCCAAATCTGGATGTCATTTTGACACCTGTTTCATATTCTCTGTGGGAAAAAAAAAGTAAGAAAATAATCATCAAATATTTAACAAGTGTTGATACTGAATATAAACATAAGAAAATAGGGATTCTCCCCATACAGCTTTTCCACATTCAAGATACAAATCTTTAAAAACAGTTAAATAAATAAGGGGAGGGAGTATAGAGAGGCTCATCTTTTATCCTATATACTTATATTTATCTTTTTTATGAGTACATATTCGTAGGCTATTTTCAGAACAAGAAAGCCTAACAACATCGCTTTTTTTAAAAAAAGTTTCAAATGAATCTACTATCAATTTTACCATAAAAAATAGAATAGGCTAATTACCCTTAATATAAAATATTAAGCACAAAATGTTATTTTTCAGGATCTTAGAGATGTCAAATAATTGACTAAATATAGTTCTTTGAAATTTCAGAGCACTTACTCATATGAGGGCTGAAAAGTCAGAAAACTGGTGCTATTTTCTCACATATTAGAACCTGCTACTTTTAATCCAACCTCAAAGATCCTGAGTTTTGGTCTATCTAACATAATATAAACTATGACTTGAAAAATATTCCGTACTTGGTCATTTCCCTTAGTGCAAGAAACCATACTCATTCTTTCTCCCTTCCTTGTCCTCATAGTGCTGTGCTCATTTGCTGAACCACATTTTCTGAAGCTAGTGAACTCCAGCATATTACACTGACTGGTCCAGTGATTATTAAAAGAAAAAAAAAATGTGAATTTATGTTCCTCTCTGATTTAAGACAGGATAAAATGATTTATCTACATGCTAAGTACTAGGACAAAAAAAATTTCAGGACAGTAAAGAGCCAAACAAGGTACTTTTTAAACATTATCAGTCCTTATCCATTACTCACACTTTGACCTTCTAAAGTTTAAATATCAATAAATTAAATACAACCAGGAAAAAAAGTGGAAAATTGCCTAAGGGCTTGAAAAAAACTTCATACTCTTGAAATTTACAATACAACAATCAGAGTGGTATTTTGACCTTTATTTTTTAATGTTTTTATCTATTAGTTTAAATCTTTCCCTTTATTAACTTAATCCTCCCAGTTTATAGGGAATCCCTATATATTCAGCAGAGGAATTTGCCCTCTCATATTTTGGTTAGAAGCCAATTCTAATTGGACAAAATAATACTTAATTTAGTCATTATACCCATCTACTTTTAAGAGAAAACTGTTTCTAATTTGTCTGAAGACCTTTTAATATGTCAAAAAACTTTTTTCTGAGGATATCTATTTCCCCTCTTACTGTAGATTTACACTAAAGAATCCTGTCTTTCTTGTTAAGCATAAACTAAAGAAACTAAGTGTATTTGGCAGCTACAAGAAACACAAAATAAGTCATTTCTTTTCGTTCCTCCTTGAATGTAGAGCCCTAATCTACAGACCTACATTTACATATACACCAACAAAGCTAAAATGTTTTGGATACACTAGCATGGTAATTACCTAAAAATGCTGACTAAAGCCTAAACCAAAAACCTAGACTTGGACTACTCTAGGTCCACACCAAAAAAACTCATGGTAAAAATGGTCCTAGAACTATAAGCATTCACTGTGACAAGCCGAAAGTCTGCCAATGAATACCTGATAGCAAGGAGTTAATTATTTTAACTGATAAATTATGCCTTTTATTTTTTTTTTAAGAACCTATGCCTTCGACAAATATATATTGAAATTCTGATGCAATAATGTCAGTGATTATCCAACTTTAAGGTGTGTGGAATGGAAAGTGCAGAGATGAGAAAAATATGGTTAAGAGTTAGTAACTGTTGAGTCTGAAAGATGAATACATCGGAGTTCATTATATAATATCCCCTTTGCTGGTCTTTATACAGTTTTCCATGTCCTTTTATTTTTTTTTAAGTCACCAGACAGACAATTGTAATGGCATTATCTAAGTAAGACTAGAGTGTAAAGTATGTAGAAATTCAAAAATAAGTGTGTAGACATATCTGACATTATTATTTCAAGTATATTCAAGTTAAGAACACAGGCTATCTTGCTCAGGCTTCAAACTCCAAAGATTACCTTACCAAAAAGGAAAGAATGATTCACAACTAAGTCTTTTTGGTCGTTGGGCCTTTGCCTCAGCCCAAAGCTTGTCGAATTCTCGGGGAAGTGCGCTGGAATAAAGAAGTCCTCACACTTAACCCCCAACCAAATCCAGAGTCTTTCAGATCTCCACGGGCTTAGGGGCTTCCCTGCAGGAATGAAAGCCGGAAAGGCCAAACCTCACCACCCAGAAATCCTCACCTGGCGGCGGCGGGGCGCTAGGAGGTGGCGGGGACAAGCGGCCCCCCTCCCCCTGGAAGCTCACGCAACTTTTCTCCTCCCCACCCCCACCTCCCAGGAAAGGGATGTTGCTTCCGACGCCCCGGAAGCCTCTGCCACCGAATCCCCAGGGTAGTGGAAGGCCTCAGCGGCGGCCAGAGGCGGAGGAAAGACAGCAAAAGATTTCGGCCTGAAACCAATACACTTGACCGCGCCTGGGGAGGGAAGTAAATCAGCCGTCGCCCAGAAAGAACTCAGAATAAAGGGGAAAAGAGGAAAAAGAGTTCTTCAGACCGTTCCGCTGCCCAACTTCCTCAGAGACCGGGTGGGTGAGACAGAGGACTTCCACCACCCCCTCCCAGACCCCTGCCTCCTCCACCCTCGGCAAGCTCCGGGCCTAGGCAGCCGCCCGAGACCTCACTTACCCTCGGCGCCTGGCGGGTGCTTTAGCCTCGGGCCGCCTGCGCCTCTCCCGCTCCCAACGGCCCACGGGCGGGCGCCGGAGCCCCGCGCGGGAGAACGGGGCCGGCTGGTGAGCGAAGAGAGGCAAGGGGCTCCGCCACCGTCAGAACCCGCGACTCCGCTCTCTGTAAATAGGAAACCCGGTGGAGGGGGGGAGGAGTGGCGGCACCGCAACTTCCCTCCCCGCCTCGAGCGCCGCCGGCCGGGCCCGGGCCTAGGCCTCCCTGGCTGTCGCCGCCGCTGGAGCTGGGACCGGAGCCCGCTACGTGCCCCCGATGGGCCGCCGTCGCCTCCTGCGCCGCCGCTTCCGTCGGTGAATGGTCAGCGCTAGAGTTTGAACAGGGCCCTGAACCATCTCAACGCCATTTGCGCTCCCGGCCCCCACCTCCTTCCTCCAACAGCCGCTCGCTCCGTCACTCCGCTTCCCACAGGCCCCGCGCGGCCGCCCGACCCCGCAGCCAATCGCGCGGCTGCTTACTCAAACCGCCGCGCAGGCGCCGCGCCCCGCATGCTCCGGCGCCCGCCATTGGTCCGGCCGTGGGGCCCGACGGGAGTTGTAGTCCCGGTCCGAGAGGTCTAGGTGCTGAGAACCCGGCGCGGGAGCGGGCAGCGGGCGGAGTGGTTCTGGCTGGCCTGGCTGGCCTCGGCTCGCGAGCGAGCCAGTTTCCAGCTCCTGGCCTCGCCGGGAGACGCAGGTGCCGCGGGGGAGGACTGGGGCCTCAGTGCAGGCAGCTGTGTCAATCGTTTCCCCTCCAGGGACTCGCCGGTGTCTGGGGACGGTGGGTTGTGCAGCTGCGCCGCGCCTGCTGGAGTCGCCGCCTGGGAGCGGGGAGACCGGGAGCGCGCGGCTCGGAGCGGCTCTTGACCCAGACTGGCTGGTGCTGACCCGGCGCAGTTAATGACGGCGGGAACTGAGAGGCCCGGGTAGCAGGACACCCGATCAATGACCGCACCCCAAAGTGATGTCGGTCTGGCTTTTTAATGCGCTTCTAGGATCCCCTCGATTCTTACCTTCGTCGTTCTTTTCTCCCTCAGTCTGTCCCGAAACCATTAAAAGTGACCCCTGAGAATATTGGATTGTATTAAGGAATTATCCAACCTTGTTGGATGTGATGACGGTAATGTGGTTAGATTAAGGAGAGAAGGTAGGCGGAATGGCAAAATACTAAAAGTTTTGACAGATAAAATGATCAAGTGTCTGGGAAAATAACTCCTACAAACACCGATGGAGGGAAAATAAAACAAGCCAGTGGGGTGTTTTTCATTGCTGATGCTGTGTTATTCATGAGCTTATTCCAATTTCTCTGCTTGTATATCTGAAATTTTTCATAATAAAAAATTTTATGAACCAGTGATTTGTCTCTGGGGAAGGCAAGGAGGTAGATGATGGGAAGAAAGAAAATTTATTTTTCTCTATACAACATTTTGTGCTGTTCGAAGTTTTTTCCTTGTCAATGTATTACCTATTCAGAAAATTGTAAAGTCTTGTGATGGCGTTCTAAGACTACGGTGGGAAGACAGCCTTTGGAAAAAGAGTAACACAATTGGTTTCCTCCTAAGAGAGTTTCCTGATTATTTGGGCTCTGATGGCCCTGCTGTTCGGTGAGGGGGGTGAATGATGATCCACTTGGGAAATTAGAAAACTGCTAATTGTTTTCAGTGAAAAACCCACCTCTTCTTCCACTAAAGTTAATTTGCTTTGAGTGCACCCAGAAGTTACCAAACTGCTTCAATATATTGGCAAAATCCAGACAGACAAAAAATAGTTTAGACATCCTTGTAGCCCTTCCCAACAGAAATTTACAGTTGATTTTAGCTTGACTGAGCTGTTTTACTTTTGCACAACTGCTTGCAAAATTTACATTCTGACATTTACAGTTTCTGAAATACATCAATACTTGATTGTTCAAAACCAACTCTTAAATAGCTTTATTCTAATGGAAGTTATAACAGGTCTGTGTGTTCGACAGCATGTGACTTTTATTTGGGTCAGTTTTGTCTTTTTAAAAAAATTGGCATAAGCATCTTGTTTTATCAGTTGGTTTGAAGACTCCCAGCAAAGGTGCAAGCTGCACTTACTATAATTATTTAGATGACATGGTGGTGGGTGCTAATTAAGGGGTAATTATCATCAGAGGCAAAGGCTAAGATCAAAAAGCTGAAAGTGGTGGCGAGACAATTGCAGGATCTTTCTGTAAGAGTACTGTGAACCCTCTGGGACCGAATGATGCCCTCCACAGCTCATTACACCCTGGCCTCGCTAGCGCTTGGCACTTAGCTGGGTCAGTGACTTTGCACGAAGCTTAAGTGGGAAAGTAAAATTTTTAAAAAATAGCTAGTCTGTGAAACTCCTTTTGAGAACTTTTGGTGCCGTAGGCATGTTAAATAATGGAACTCAATGTTAAATTCTTGCTACTTTAAAGAATGACCCCCAGCAGCATAGTCAGAACCTGGAAGTTTGTTGGGAAAAGCAAGAATCTCTGTCCCCACCCCAACTCCCCCAAAAGCAGAATCCTTTAACAAGATTCCCCCAGGTGACTGGTCCACAGATTAAAGGTTAATGTGTTAGTTGCTCAGTCATGTCTGACTCTGCAACCCCATGGGCTGTAGCCCTCCAGGCTCCTCTGTCCGTGGTATTTTCCAGCCAAGAATACTGGAGTGGGTAGCCATTCCCTTCTCCAGGAGGTCTTCCCGACCCAGGGATCAAACCTGGCTCTCCTGCATTGTAGGCAGATTCTTTACCATCAGAACCACCAGGGAAGCCCCAAAGGTTAATAAGTATTTTTTAAAGTATATCCATAGCATTTGACAACACTCTAATTTCTTTTTGTTAGGAGAGGGGAGAACATTAAGAACATACTATGCATTAGATACAATACCAGTCTCTTGAAGTCTTTTACATCTACACCTGTCATCCCTATTCTACAAGTGAGGTAATGGAGATGTGGGCATTTGCTCGAGGTATTGTAACTAATGAGGGAATCAAACTTTTTCTTAGGCATTCAATTCACATTATTACTTACAGACCTTCTTAAATCTGATACTGCTGAAGCCCAGCTGAAGAATTGATGCTTTTGAACTGTTGTGCTGGAGAAGACTCTTGAGAGTCCCTTGGACAGCAAAGAGATCAAACCAGTCAATCCTAAAAAAATCAACCCTGAATATTTGTTGGAAGGACTGATGCTAAACCTTCAATACTTTGGCCACCTGATGTGAAGAGCCAACTCATTGGAAAAGACTGATTCTGGGAAAGATTGAGGGCAGGAGGAGAAGGGGGCGACAGAGGATGAGATGGTAGGATAACATCGCTGATTCAATGGACCTTGAGTTTGAGCAAACTCCGGGAGATAGTGAAGGACAGAAAAGCCTGGCGTGCTGCAGTTCATAGGGTCACAAAGAGCTGGACATGACTTCAGTTCAGTTCAGTTGCTCAGTTGTGTCCAACTCTGTGCCCCCATGGACTGCAGCACACCAGGTTTCCCTGTCCATCACCAACTCCCAGAGCCTACTCAAACTTGTGTCCATTGCGTCAGTGATGCCATCCAACCATCTCATCCTCTGTCATCCCCTTCTCCCACCTTCACCCCATGGACTGTAGACCACCAAGCTCCTCTAACCATGGGATTCTCCCGGCAACAATACTGGAGTGTGTTGCCATGCCCTTCTCTGGGGGATCTTTCCAACCCAGGGATCAAATGCAGATCTCCTGCATTGCAGGCAGATTCTTCACCATATGAGCCACCAGAGAAGCTCTTCTGGACAAGACTTAGCGAATGAATAACAGATCTGATATGTGATTTGAAAAAATTGTATGTGTGTGCATTGAGTCTGTAGAAGTTTGCTATATGAATACTGAAAAGAGCCGTGCTAGGGCTCTCCACCCTCACATGACCCACACTAAAGACAGGTGGAGAGCTTGCTCACTCCAGGGCCCCTCCTGGGGGCAGATCAGACTCTGGATGTGCAGGCTAGACCACCACTTTACCCATTCCCTCCCTGGTTCCACTGAGGCAAACAAACTTGGCCATGGCCTGGAGTTCCATGCCAAAGAGAGTGAACTGGACTGCAGTGTGGATCACACAAGGACAAGCAGCTTTTTGTTTTATTTTTTTTTAATTTTATTGCGTTTGGTTTCTTAGTTCCCTCAGCTTAGCCTCCTGCCCATCCCCATCCCCTGGGTCAGTTCTCTTCACTTCATCCGAATCTGCTCACATACACACCCAGTAGGTGTTTTTCTCTTTGCTATTATGCTTCTATGCAAAGCTCTTAGATGTCTGCTTTTTGTTTTCCATTAAATCTCACACATACTCCAGAAACAGATGGACTTCAGCTAAGTGTGTACCCTTTGATGCTGCAGGCTGTCCCTTGTGCCACGTCTAGTGGAGGGCAGCATCCCTGCTACCTTGAGTCCACTCAGATGGACTCTAGCTGAAAAGAGAAACATCCCACAAAGAAAACTAATAGAAGAATCCATTCTGCCACTGTTGTGCCTTTGTTTCAGCCCTGGCATAGGAACTGTCCAAACTGGAGTTGCTAAATAGAGCTGTGCAGTCTTTTTCTGATAATGTGTAGTAAAATGTATTACAATTTATATAATTCAATTCAGAGAACTACACACATTAGCTGGAGGGAATTTTTCCTTTTCACAGAATGTGGAATAAAATTATCTTAACAAATTATATACTTAACATAGTGGTTGTGACACACCTGTGTCGCAAGCTGCGGGGCTAACCCTGCCTTTATCACTGAACCTCCCCAACACTTCTCTCTGTTCTGTGAATACTGGGCTGATAGGCCTTTTCAACTAATCTCTCCCTGACCAGCCTATTTTAAAATTGTGACACACCTATTCTCAAATGTTCCCTATTTCCCCCTTGTTTTTCTTTAGGGCATTTATCTCCTCATCCAACATATCACATGTTTTGTATATTTATTTTCTCTATGAGGGCATGGATCTTTGCTGAGTAAATAGCCCCATTTCTTTCTTTCTTTTGTGTAAGATTATATCCTGAAAGGAAAGTGACTTGAAACTAACTCATTTCATATAAACTGTGACTCTCTTAGTTGTTGACTGAGTTTTCCCAAGGGGAAGGGGGGTGCTTTCTGGAGCTACCTTTTGTTCTTGCTTTGGATAGGCTTTCATTTTGAGAATTGAGATGATGAATACTACTATAATCCCAATTACCTTGTTTTCTGGGATAATTGGAATATGTTCTCGGGAGGTGGTGACATCCTTTGGGGAATAAATTGCTGTCTAGGTAATTGAAAGACAAAGCAAGGGAAATTCTTTGGGGACAGGCTGCCTGATGAGGATTGGTATCCAGCCATCTCTCAAGGACTGGCTATTTGACCCTTGTCTAGAAACAGCCCTCTTCTCCCCAGGATCCTCTCCCCTAATGCTCTATGATACCCCTCCCCTCAAAAAAAAGCCTCCTGGTGCTTTCCATCATCAAAACTAAAATCACAAATCCTTACCATGGCCTGTAAGTCCTTGCATGATTTGGCCCCTGAGTACTCTTATCCCTTCCCACTTTGCCAAGCCTGCCTCTGTCTACAACTAGAACCTGCCAAACCAGCTCCTGCCTCAGGGTCTTCATGCAGCTCTTCCCTCCACTTGTCCTGGAGATAAGCACAGGACTCACTCCCTCGCCTCTGCCTCTCTCAGGTCTTAGCTCCGGGGTCTCCTCAGTAGGGCCTACCCTGTCCTACTGTCCAACTTTGTACTGCTTGGTTTAAACCCCTCCCCCTGCCATCCCCCACTCCATATCCTTTGCCTCTTGTCTTTCTCTGTAGAGTTTATGTTTGTTTTACATATTAACTTGTTTATTCATTTCCTTCCACTAGAATATAAACTCTATGAGGATAGGGATTGTTGACTTTTGTTCAACAATTATTGTAGTTGAACAATAATACCTCACACGGAGAAAGTATGCTGAAAATATTTGTGGACTAAATACCTCATAAATTATGTTGAAGTCTTCTATATCTTTACTTGTTATTTTATGTACTTGACCTATCAATAATTGCAAAAGTTACTTTGAAACCTCATGGTAAGAGGAATTTTGTCAAGGTTTTTCTACAATTCTACTTTTGTTTTTATATTTTGAGGATATTTTATTGGGCACAGACAAGTTCAGCATTGTTACAACTTCCTGGTGGTGTTGAAAGCTTTAAGTAATATGGGAGATGAATTGCCAAAATCGCCTAAATTTTCCATCCCTCCCTATACACATACCTCTCGCGCGATGTGACTTTGCAGCTCCTCCCAGAATCTGGGCTGGCCTTGTAACTTGCCTTTGCCAAAAGAATGTGGCAGAAGTGATAAATAGTTCTGAGCCCGGGCCTTCAGAAACCTTGAATGCTTCCACATTTTCTCTTGGATCCCTGCCTCCACCATGAGAACAGGCCTGGGCTAGCCTGCTACAGGATGAGAAGACATATGGAAAAGAGCTGAGGTCATCCTACACCAGTCGACAGCTAGCAGATCCCAAACAGGCGAGCCCATTCAGAATCAGCATAGCCACCCACCTGACCTGCAGCTACTCACAGCTGCATATGTGAGCCCACCTAGGACCAGACAAACTGCCCAGCTGACTTATAGACTCATGAGCAATAATAACTAGTTATTATATTAAGCCTGTGGATCTTGAAGTGGTTTGTTATACAGTATTATTGTGTCAATAGGTAACTGATGGTTAATGCCTCCTCATTTGGGTCTCAGCCCCGGAAGAGCTTTCCCAACTACCCTGGCAATCCAACTCTGCTTCCCAGTCTCTGGATGGTATGCACTCAGTCTCTCGGTCGTGTTCAACTCTTTGCGACCCTACGGACTATAGCTTGCAAGGCTCCTCTGTCCATTAGATTTCCAGGCAAGAATACAGCAGTGGGGTGCCATTTCCTCCTCCAGGGTCTTCCCAATCTAGGGATGGAGCCAGTCTTTTAATGCTCCTGCATTGATGGGCAGATTCTTTACTACTAGTGCCACCTGGGAAGCCCCAGTATAATAGAGGTGTGTTATTTTCTCAGTGACACTTGCTGCTCTCCAGAATGATTTGTTGACTTCTTTACTATCTGTTTCCCATACTCGACTGTCAATGGTGTGACGTCAGAGAACTTGTCCACTCTATTTCTCTGCTCCGTCCTCAGCACCCTAGCACAGTTCTTCACTGTCCAGCTGTGTGTCCACTGGACACTGGAAAGATGGCCAGTCCAACCTGAGATGTGCTGGAAATATAAAACACTGGGTTTTTTTTTGGAGGCTTAGTACAAAAAAAGTATATAAACTATCTCAATTTTTATATCGATAAAATGCTGAAATGAAAATATTTTAAATATGCTGTGTTAGGTAGAATTTGTTATTAAATTTAATTTCCTTTTTACCTTTTTAAATGTAGCTATTAGGAAAAGTCAATTTGTGCCTTGCACTGTATTTCTTTTGGACAGAGAGAATCTATAGAAGTTGCTATAAAAGTTCAGTATTTATTGAAGAAAAATGTAAAAAATATATATTTATGAAAAGAAATGAGCTATCAAGCAACAGAAAGACATGGAAGAACCTTAAATACATATTACAAAGAGAAAGAAGCCAGTTTGAAAAGTCCGTATACCACTTAACTCCAACTAGGTGACATTCTGGAAAAGCAAGATGAGTTGAGATAGAGTGATTGCCAAGAGATTTACAGGGAGGGAGGAGGAGCAATAAATGAGTGAAGCAAGAGATTTTTTCAGGTTAGCAAAAACGATTCCATATGATACTGTAAGGGTGTGTACATGATATTATGCACGTATCAAAACCCATAGAACCATAAAACACGGGAACACTAATGTACACTTGAGACTTTAGTTAACAGTGTTATCGATATTGGTTCATTAATTGTAACAAACACACCATGCTAATGCAAGACAATAATAAACTGGGGGTGGGAAGAGAGGTATATGGGAATTCTCTGTATTTTCTGCTCAATTTTTCTGTGAACCTAAAACTGTTCTAAAAAAAAAAAAAACTATTAAAAAAAATGAATTCACACACAGCCATCAGAGTGATAATTTGTAAAACCTAAAAGGAATAAACCACTTACCTCTTTTTACAAACTTTTGGTGGCTCCCCACTGTCTACCCGAAGTGAGTTCACATCCGTTGGTATTTGCAATGACATTGACTGCACCTCCCATTCTGCTTCCTCTTCTACCTGTATCACTACTCAAGGCTCTCAAGCCTTCACTGCAAAACTCATTCAGTTCCCTCTGCCTGAAAAGGCTTTCTTCCTCTCCATTTGGGAAACCCTATCATGAATCATACACTGTCTCATATAAGTCAATCATTCTCTATTTCATGTTTCCATAGTTCTAAATTAAAAGTAGATACAGAAACCAGGCATGTAAAGTTTGGGCAGTTTCGAAGTTCTGTGCCTCTTTCTGGTAAGTTTGGAAAATAGGCATGATGGGTGTATTTATTAATCTTGGAAGTGTTGAAAAAGAATTCTGATAGCCACAGGTGGACTAGAGATTAATATCTTTAAGATGGAAACAGTGGAAGCAGAACAAGGCTATTGAATGTCAGTGAAGATCTGCTTGGGCTCACCTCCTAGGCAGGAGGTAGTGGGATACCCTGTTGGGAGCAGGATCCATCCTGAACAGTGAGGTGGTGTTAGCTGACTGTCTGGCTACAGTGACAGGAGACAGGCCTTCTCCAGGGGATCTTCCCGATCCAGGGAACAAAGCCGGGTCTCCCGCAATGCGGGCAGACGCTTTAACCTCTGAGCCACCAGGGAATTATCCAACCATTATGCTGATGGGAAACTTAATGATTTGCCCAAGGTCACCCAGCTACTTAGGTGTCTTTCTCCAAAGGTCACAGGCATGAAGCATGTACTATCCTGGGCCCTTAATATCAGGCCACGAAAAGAAATGCCATTCCTTTGCTGTCATTTTAAGGCAGAGGTCCAGGCCTACCTGGAGAAGTAAGAATCTGGTTGAGATTTTGGAGGTGTTTAGAAGAAGAGGCCAGGTTGAAGTCAGGAAAGGACTAGTCCTTGAAGGAAGATAGAACAAATCTAGGAGACCCTAGGAGATATATATCTGAACCCTGAGGGTCAAGGGGCAGACAGGTGTCTATAAGATCAGGCTTATTCACTAGTTTGGGGCCACAGTGCCTAATGTTAACCAGGTGATATACAGTCTCTTCCCACCTTGTCCCCTGGGTCCTCTGACAGCATCCAAATGCTATTGCTGGGACAGAGAGTGGGCTCCTCTGTTCTACACCGAACCTCTTCCCTTCCCTGTGTCCCTCAGCTGGCCAGGGAAGCCGCAGCTTGAGGCAGAAGAAATGCAGGAACTGGGGTTTCTAAGAAATGCTTATGAGTAACCTGGACCCGGATTTCTTCTGGTGACAAACTCCAACTCTTGGGTGGGAGCCCTCCTACTCCCTATTTACCCTAGCCTGGCCGGCCCATAGTTTGGGCGGCTCTGAGAGTCTCTGGGCTGAGCGGCCTCTCCCAGGAGAGTGGGAGGCGATTCTTTCTTTTGTGTGACTTGCTTCATTATGTATGAGTGTTGCTGGCTCCCATAGTTGAAAAACGGATCATTCCTCTGGTGGGTTTTCCCAGCTAGAGGGAAAAGCAAAGCCTTTGAAAGACCAGGTAGCGCTTGCTTTGGAGGACTTAATCGACTAAAGAATGTTGAAGTTAGGCAATTGTGGGGCCTGGCAGCGTTCTAGGCCCACAGTAGCGACCCGGTGACCTCTCCAGCCCCTCTCCAGCACACACGAGCCCCCGGCCCTTGGAGTCGTACCTGCACAATTGGAGCCCCCATTTCCTATGCGCCTGCCCCAATCTGCTCTCACCTGGAGAGGACCAGTGGGAGTAAGTGATGTACCCGTTCTAGAAAGAAGTGCGTCGATGACTTGAGTCACCTCATCACAAATTAATCCATGAGAAGAGCTACGAACAGTGACTGGCAGAGTGTCGGTGCTCCCCGAGTGTTCGCGGGTACCGTTATCATCGCTAGCAGCTGGGCTGAGCAAAGAATCCAATTTGATCTTACTTTGGCAATAACCCGATAACTATCGAATGTGAGGAGGGAGACACAGGCCAAGACTTTTAAAAAGCACCGGTTGTGACAACCCTCTGTGTCCTCCCGGTGCAGAGGCAGGACTTTTTAGGCTCAGGCCTACGGGGCCAAAGACACACACCCTCGCGGTGATCGGGTGTTACACGACGACAGCGGGAATTCCAGCGGCCGCGCATCGGAGCCTCGGGAGCGGATCCTGCCTGGCAACGCGTGGGCGGGGCCTAGACTTGGCTCCGCCCTAGCACGGCCCCGCCCCGCCCTCTACCTGTGGCCTGGATTCCTCCCAGCGCCGCTGGGGCCCTCAGCCTGAAGGGTGCAAATAAGGGTCTGTAGATTGGGAAAACGTCTCTCTCCTGGAATCGGTGCACAAAGGAGTCTTTCTAAAGCGACTGGCGAGGCTGTGTGATAATCTACCGGCGTTTGTCCTCGTACACCTGCCTCTCTCTGGAACCAACAAATGTTTACCGGGTTCCACCCAAGTCAAATGCCGGTTTGTTTATTAAGCCCAGAGGCTTCAGCCTTCTTTTAAGGAAACTGATCCAGTCCTAGAGGGAAGCTTCAAAACATTAACATTTCAAATGAATGCGCTCCGGAGTTGTGGGGGAGGGATGCGGAGGGGCGGGATTCCTCGGGCAGCTTCTCTCCCGGGGCTCCGCTTCGCCAGGGACAAGGCCTGGTATTTACAAGACAGAAGGCACCGCTTGGGGCCGCCTTTGTTGTGTAGATGACCTTGCGGGCACTTCCTGGACAGATCGATGGCCCAGTGAGTACGCGGGGCTACTCGGCAGTGGCCCGGGGAGCGAATGGGGGGTGATGAACCAAGGTGGGTCCTTGGGCTCCAGTGGGCCTTTCGCTCTAGCACACCAGCTCTGCTGACCCACGCGCTGTTCGGGAGCCGCTGAGGACCGGCTAGCAGCGGTAGGATTGGCCCCTCCACCCCCACCTGGGCTTTGATCTCCTTATCTGAGGCTTTTGAGTCCAAAAGGGCTTAGCAACGACGGGCATCGTGCCAGCTCGGATGAAGTGGACACCCCGCCTCCGTGCCTACCGCCCGCAGCGTCCTATCGAGGTGCAGCCTGTGAAGCTCAAGATGGAAGTGTGGGAGCGAACTCGCGGTCTGCAGCAGGTCCTAGGAGTCAAAAAGCAGCGCGCTGCGCCGGTCTAGGAATGCGCCACGCTACCGAGGTCTCTACACGTTTGGCTGCTGTCCCCTTTCTCCCAGACTCACAGCTGCATTGCTTTCTCAGTCCTCCCGAGACTGACACAAAAAAATCTGAGGCCTTTGGCCCTGGTCCCTTCTCTGCCCCCAAAACCCTTCGGTGACCCCGACTGCATTCCACAAACTTGTATTGGCAATTATAATTAGCTGTGTGCCCTTTGGGCTTCCCCAGGCCTTGATTTCCCTTGGGACCAGGTATCCCCTGGATAATGAATCCGTGTCCACTGTACTCACCTTAAGCTGTGCCCCTCATTCTCTGGAATCAGGAAGATACCTCCAAGAGGACCCCCGGGGTTGTAGAAGAGTAATCAATTGTCAGTTTCAGTCAAGTGAAAAGGATAATACCAGTCCCCTTTCCCCCTCCAGGAAGGATTTTAGGAGGCCCCAGTGAGTTAGGGGCCACTCGACTTGAGGCCAAGTTGATAAACTAAGTTCCCGTCCCAGGCAGCTTGAGTTTTAGCTCGCTCTGCACAGAAATAGCAGTGAGCCTCAACGTTTGAGAAAAGGATATATGCTCTGTTAACTGTGTTCTGGAAAATGCACATGATCTCTCAGCTTTGCACCCAGTTTCAGGGTTCAGACCACGGAACATGTTGGGGCCCACGTGTAAGAATCTCATTCCAAAACCTTCCCAGACACTGCTTCCTTATTTATTCCCTTTCTGCTGTCAAGATGGCACACTTGTTATTCCCTAGCATGTACCTGTGCTGTCTAGCTTCAGCATCTTTTGTTAGCAGTGAGCTGCCCACAGGAAAGCCACCCCTTGCAACTTTCCCACCCCTCCCCCCCTCCATCACAGCCAGGGGTCATCACCTCATAACTGCTACACAACTGCTCGAAACTTCTGACCTAGGGCCAGCTGCCTCCTAGCCCTTCTCTTCATTGGGTTTGTCTCCCCATGACCAGCACACACCTGGAACCAGGCCTTTACTTTGCTCTTTTTTGTCCCCTCTCCTCTCACCTTAGACCAGAGCTGAATGGAGGACCACTTTGATAGCTTCACCTTTAGAGGTAATCTCCCAAATGCTGCTTTTGGTGGAGATGTCACCAATGATGGTTCAGAAATCTTCAAAAAACACAGAAAACAACGTCAGACACTTGGCAGGACTCTTCTGCCTAGGACGAGCAGAGGGTTGGGGAACTGCTTTGGGACTTCCCGAACTGAGGGCTCTGCTAACATTCTCTGGGCTTCGCAGGCTCTGGAGTGGGACCATCTGCTGGATGCTGATGGAGGACCGATGTGTGTCAGGCAGCAGGCTGGTTTGGGTTGAAAGTGAAAGTCACTCAGTCGTGTCCAGCTCTTTGTGACCCCATAGACTACACAGTCCATGGAGTTCTCCAGGCCAGAATACTGGAGTGGGAAGCCACTCCCTTCTCCACGGGATCTTCCCAACCCACGGATTGAACCCAGGTCTCTTGCATTGTGGGCAGATTCTTTACTAGCTGTGCTAGCAGGGAAGCCCAGAAGCATGGGGTTGATGATTGCCATCGAGTCTGCACTCAAGCGACACACCGTGAGCTGCTCTCAAGGCTTGAAATTTCTGCCAGCTTCTCCCCACTATATTAAGTTCTCCTTTTGTGCACCTTTACTTTCCTCTCTTTGGGTACTTACTACTGTCAAGTGTTAGTTTTATCAATGCCCACCTGAGCCAGGCTGCTGCTCGCTTGAAGGAGGCCACCAAACAGATGATGATCAGCGTGACACCCAACCCAACTCTCAAAGGACACCTGGAAAGGGGTCTCAAGGTTCACCCTAGGAACTCAGAGTTTTTTAAAAATTTAATTTGGGGTTTTGTTTGTTTTATTGGAGCCGGTTATAAAAATTACACCTGGTTCTCAGCTCTTGGTTTCAAATACTATTCTCCAATAAAAGGAACCAGGGTCCCTTGGAGAAATAACTAATTCTAGGACTGTGGCAACAAATGTATTAATACAAGAAAAGTCTGGAGCATCTTGTAGCACCAGAAAGTAAGAAAGTGCTGGAAAACAAAGCCCTACAATTCTGGACTGTCAAGGGGACATAGAAGCCAATTGATAGAGCTCCCATTGACTAAACCTGGAGCAATTTGAACAGTAAAAGTAGTACTGAATGATAACCCATATAATTTTATTTATATGTTTTATTAAATATAAAATAAATATCCATGACTCCATGCCGATATATGTGATTGACTAAATAAGTGGGAAAGAAAAATCTCCTATGCAGAACTCCAAATAACACATGGTGCTGATGTGAATTAGCTAAATCTTGAAAAATGTTTTTTTTTTTGCATAAAAGGCCGTTCCTGGGTTTTATGCTGTAATCTGACCTTGGGACATACTGGGTCTGATCGCTATAGTTCAGTAGTTCTCAGTCTTGACTGCAAGTTAGATGCTCTGGAAATTGTTAAAACCCGAAGTAAATTGAACCCCAGAAAATTAAATCAAAATTTCTGGACATGAAAGCCAGAAACAGTGTTTTCTAAGACTCTCCAGGTGATTACAGCCTTCCCTGGTGACTCAGACAGTAAAGAATCCACCTTCAATGCAGGAGACCTGGGTTCGATCCCTGAGGTGAGAAAATTGCCAGGCTACCTCCAGGTTGCCCTCCTGAAGGGGAGCATGGCAACCCACTCCAGGATTTGTGCCTGGAGAATCCCCACAGACAGAGGAGCCTGGCAGGCTACAGTCCATGAGGTTGCAAAGAGTCGGACAAGACTGAGCGACTAAGCACAGCACCGGTGATTCCACTGTGTAGCCAAGATTGAGAATCATAGTTCTCACAGTAAGTCTAGATACAGCACCAGATGGGACTCACCTCCTCTTGCAGGGAACTCACTTCAGAGTCTCTAAGGGGTCCTCAAGCAAAGTGACTCCTCAGACAAACAAGGGTGAGCATGGTTAGAAGTCGTGTGAGCCACATTTCACTTTTGAGAATCCTCATCACTGCCTTGACTTTCAGCATAGAAACAGTGAGGTTATGATTTTAACTGATCATGTAATTTATCAAACTACCACTCAAACTTTGGGTCTGACTTTTGGCTACCTCAGCCATGTGGCTACAAAAGGTGAGAGATTTTTTTAAGCACAATTCCAGGTTATATGATTTCACTTCTCAAAGAATTCTCAGTCACTTTGAGAATTGTATTGTATTGACTTGTATTCTCTGTGACTGAGAGAATTGTATTCTCTTGTATTCTCTGAATGGAAGCAATCCTTTTCCCTGATGTCATTTTTGGTATTTTTTAACATTCATATATTTATTTGGCTACACTGGGTCTTAGTTGTGGCACGTGGGATCTTGGATCTTCCTTGCGGCAGGTGGGATCTTGGATCTTGG